>NW_028225179.1:64373544-64479384 GCF_052327205.1 Somniosus microcephalus | reverse complement strand
CTGAATCACCAATGTCTCTGTCGGGGAGCAAACCCGCCCGGACTGAGCCAATATACGAGACTCCAGTCCCACACCAACCCGCTTTAACTGTCTTAACTGCCTCTGGAGTGCCCTAGAGTTGTATTAAACCCGCTATCTGCAACGGTCTAAGAAGAAGGCCTAGCACCACTTTCTCAAGTGGCACCGACGGATGGGCAATAAATGCCAGCCTGGCCAGCGATACCCACACACTGAGAGTGACCAAAAGAGATGCTGAAAAGGCCCATTTCCCTCAATGGACCATCGAGCTTGTTCCAACACAAATGAAAGTCATCTCAAATTTGCCATTAGATGCAGAGTGAGGTCGGAATGGGCAGATAACAAGTGACTGGGAACATGGCCCTCCCGCAGAAACCTGCTCCTGGCTCCACTCAACACAAACTGGCTCGTGTCCAACTAAATGATGATGTTGTTCGTGAAACTGAAACTCAAAGCTGCTCAAATGTTGTTGTACCAAGTTCCAGAGCTCAGCCTGAGAGACAGAGAGAGAGAGAGGACCTCACATCACACAGAAGGTCCATTTGTCCCGGATTGTTCCACCTACAGGGAACGCCTCAGCTATTCTCTGATAGAGTGAATTCCCAGCCCTCCTTAAAGGGTAAGAACCTCTACTCTTAATGTGGAGTCTCGATTTCCTACTCCAGCAGCTGTGCGCCTAACTATTACTTAGTAAAAGGCTAAATATCACTTTGTCTCTGTATTTCTTAAAATCTATTCCTTTTAGTTCGCACTTAACTCCACAGGGAGCTTTATTCTGTATCCAAACCGTGCTGTACCTGCCCTGGGAGTGTTTAATGGGGACAGTGTAGAGGGAGCCTTAGTCTGTATCTAACCCGTGCTGTACCTGCCCTGGGAGTGTTTAATGGGGACAGTGTAGAGGGAGCTTTACTCTGTATCTAACCCGTGCTGTACCTGCCCTGGGAGTGTTTGATGGACAGTGCAGAGGGAGCTTTATTCTGTATCTAACTCGTGCTGTACCTGCCCTGGGAGTGTTTGATGGGACAGTGCAGAGGGAGCTTTACTCTGTATCTAACCTGTGCTGTACCTGCCCTGGGAGTGTTTGATGGGACAGTGCAGAGGGAGCTTTACTCTGTATCTAACCCGTGCTGTACCCGCCCTGGGAGTGTTTGATGGGACAGTGTAGAGGGAGCTTTACTCTGTATCTAACCCGTGCTGTACCTGCCCTGGGAGTGTTTGATGGGACAGTGTAGAGGGAGCTTTACTCTGTATCTAACCCGTGCTGTACCTGCCCAGGGAGTGTTTGATGGGACAGTGTAGAGGGAGCTTTACTCTGTATCTAACCCATGCTGTACCTGCCCTGGGAGTCTTTAATGGGGACAGTGTAGAGGAAGCTTTACTCTGTATCGAACCCGTGCTGTACATGCACTGGGAGTGTTTGATGGGACAGTGTAGAGGGAGCTTTGCTCTGTATCTAACCCGTGCTGTACCTGCCCTGGGAGTGTTTGATGGGAACAAGTGTAGAGGGAGTTTCCAGCTTTTTCTGTTATTGAGTGCATTAAAATCGCAAGAAATTTGTAAGCTACATTCGATAATACAGACAGAAATGTAATATGTTACAAGGAAGTGCATGCAATCCCAGAGGGGGAAGGGTCAGTGTATCTAACACAATGTGACACCCGGTCCCAGAGAGGGAAGGGGACAGTGAATCTACTGCACTGTGACACCTGGTCCCAGAGGGGGAATGGACAGTGTATCTAACGCACTGTGACATCCGACCCCAGAGGGGGATCGGACAGTGTATCTAACGCACTGTGACACCCGGTCCCAGAGTGGGAAAGGACAGTGTATCTAACGCAATGTGACACCCGGTCCCAGAGGGGTAAAGGACAGTGTATCTAACACACTGTGACACCCGGTCCCAGAGGGGGAAAGGACAGTGTATCTACACACTCTGACACCCGGTCCCAGAGAGGGAAAACGACAGTGTATCTAACGCATTGTGACACCCGTCCCAGAGAGGGAATGGACAGTGTATCTAACACACTGTGACACCCGGTCCCAGAGAGGGAAAGGACAGTGTATCTAACGCACTGTGACATCCGGCCCCAGAGGAGGATCGGACAGTATATCTAACGCACTGTGATACCCGGTCTCAGAGGAGGAAAGGACAGTGTATCTAACGCACTGTGACACCCGGTCCAGAGCGGGAAAGGACAGTGTATCTAACACACTGTGACACCCGGTCCCAGAGAGGAAAAGGACAGTGTATCTAACGCACTGTGACACCCGGTCCCCAGAGGGGGAAAGGACAGTGTATCTAACACACTCTGACACCCGGTCCAGAGAGGGAAACGACAGTGTATCTAACGCATTGTGACACCCGGTCCCAGAGAGGGAATGGACAGTGTATCCTAACACAATGTGACACCCGGTCCCAGAGAGGGAAAGGACAGTGTATCTAACGCAATGTGACATCCGGCCCCAGAGGAGGATAGGACAGTATATCTAACGCACTGTGACACCCGGTCCCAGAGGGAGAAAGGACAGTGTATCTAACGCACTGTGACACCCGGTCCCAGAGGAGGAAAGGACAGTGTATCTAACGCACTGTGACACCCGGTCCCAGAGCGGGGAAAGGACAGTGTATCTAACACACTGTGACACCTCGGTCCCAGAGAGGAAAAGGACAGTGTATCTAACACACTGTGAAAACCTGGTCCCAGAAGGGGAAAGGACAGTGTATCTCACGCACTGTGACACCCGGTCCCAGAGGAGGAAAGGACAGTGTATCTAACACACTGTGACACCCGGTCCCAGAGGGGGAAAGGACAGTGTATCGAAAGCACTGTGACACCTCGTCCAGAGGGGGAAAGGACAGTGTATCTAACACACTGTGACACCCGGTCCCAGAGAGGGAAAGGACAGTGTATCTAATGCACTGTGACACCCGGTCCCAGAGGGGGAAAGGACAGTGTATCTAACGCACTGTGACACCCGGTCCCAGAGGGGGGAAAGGACAGTGTATCTAACACACTGTGACACCCGGTCCCAGAGAGGAAAAGGACAGTGTATCTAACGCACTGTGACACCCGGTCCCAGAGAGGAAAAGGACAGTGTATCTAACGCACTGTGACACCCGGTCCCAGAAGGGGAAGGACAGTGTATCTAACACACTGTGACACCTGGTCCCAGAAGGGGAAAGGACAGTGTATCTAACACACTGTGACACCCGGTCCCAGAGGGGGGAAAGGACAGTGTATCTAACACACTGTGACACCCGGTCCCAGAGAAGGAAAGGACAGTGTATCTAACACACTGTGACAACCCGGTCCCAGAGGGGGAAAGGACAGTGTATCTAACACACTGTGACACCCGGTCCCAGAGGGGGAAAGGACAGTTTATCTAACACACTGTGACACCCGGTCCCAGAGGGGGAAAGGACAGTGTATCTAACACACTGTGACACCTAGTCCAGAGGGGGAATGGACAGTGTATCTAACGCACTGTGACACCTGGTCCCAGAGGGGGAAAGGACAGTGTATCTAACGCACTGTGACACCCGGTCCCAGAGGGGGAAAGGACAGTGTTTCTAACGCACTGTGACACCTGGTCCCAGAGGGGAAAGGACAGTGTATCTAACACACTGTGACACCCGGGTCCAAGAGGGGGAAAGGACAGTGAATCTAACGCACTGTGATACCCGGTCCCAGAGGGGGAAAGGACAGTGTATCTAACGCACTGTGACACCCGGTCCCAGAGGGGGGATAAGGACAGTGTATCTAACACACTGTGACACCCGGTCCAGAGGGGGGAATGGACAGTGTATCTAACACACTGTGACACCCCGGTCCCAGAGAGGGAAAGGACAGTGTATCTAAACACACTGTGACACCCGGTCCCAGAGGGGGAAAGGACAGTGTATCTAACGCACTGTGACACCCGGTCCCAGAGGGGGAGTGGACGGTGTATCTAACGCACTGTGACACACGGTCCCCAGAGGGGGAAAGGACAGTGTATCTAATGCACTGTGACACCCGGTCCGAGAGAGGGAAAGGACAGGGTATCTAATGCACTGTGACACCTGGTCCCAGAGGTGGAACGGACAGTGTATCTAACGCACTGTGACATCCGGTCCCAGAGGGGGATCGGACAGTGTATCTAACGCACTGGGGACAACCCGGTCCCAGAGGGGGAAAGGACAGTGTATCTAACATACTGTGACACCCGGTCCCAGAGGGGGAAAGGACAGTGTATCTAATGCACTGTGATACCCGGTCCCAGAGAGGGAATGGACAGTGTATCAAATGCACTGTGACACCCGGTCCCAGAGAGGGAAAGGACAGTGTATCTAACACACTGTGACACCCGGTCCCAGAGGGGGAAAGGACAGTGCATCTAACGCACTGTGACACCCGGTCCCAGAGGGGAAAGGACAGTGCATCTAACGCACTGTGACACCCGGTCCCAGAGGGGGAAAGGACAGTGTTTCTAACGCACTGTGACACCCGGTCCCAGAGGGGGAAAGGACAGTGTATCTAATGCACTGTAACACCCGGTCCCAGAGGGGGAAAGGACAGTGCATCTAACGGACTGTGACACCCGGTCCAGAGGGGGAAAGGACAGTGTATCTAACACACTGTGACACCCGGTCCCAGAGGGGGAAAGGACAGTGCATCTAACGGACTGTGACACCCGGTCCAGAGGGGGAATGGACAGTGTATCTAACACACTGTGACACCCGGTCCCAGAGAGGGAAAGGACAGTGTATCTAACACACTGTGACACCCGGTCCCAGAGGGGGAAAGGACAGCGTATCTAACGCACTGTGACACCCGGTCCCAGAGGGGGAATGGACAGTGTATCTAACACACTGTGACACCCGGTCCGAGAGAGGGAAAGGACAGGGTATCTAATGCACTGTGACACCTGGTCCCAGAGGTGGAATGGACAGTGTATCTAACGCACTGACACCCGGTCCCAGAGGGGGATCGGACAGTGTATCTAACGCACTGTGACACCCGGTCCCAGAGGGGAAAGGACAGTGTATCTAACACACTGGGACACCCGGTCCCAGAGGGGGAAAGGACAGTGTATCTAACACACTGTGACACCCGGTCCCAGAGGGGGAACGGACAGTGTATCTAACACACTGTGACACCCGGTCCCAGAGAGGGAAAGGACAGTGTATCTAACACACTGTGACACCCGGTCCCAGAGGGGGATCGGACAGTGTATCTAACGCACTGGGACACCCGGTCCCAGAGGGGGAAAGGACAATGTATCTAACACACTGTGACACCCGGTCCCAGAGGGGGAATGGACAGTGTATCAAATGCACTGTGACACCCGGTCCCAGAGAGGGAAAGGACAGTGTTTCTAACGCACTGTGACACCCGGTCCCAGAGGGGGAAAGGACAGTGTATCTAACGCACTGTGATACCCGGTCCCAGAGGGGGAATGGACAGTGTATCAAATGCACTGTGACACCCGGTCCCAGAGAGGGAAAGGACAGTGTATCTAACACACTGTGACACCCGGTCCCAGAGGGGGAAAGGACAGTGTATCTAACGCACTGTGACACCCGGTCCCAGAGGGGAAAGGACCGTGTATCTAACGCACTGTGACACCCGGTCCCAGAGGGGGAAAGGACAGTGTTTCTAACGCACTGTGACACCCGGTCCCAGAGGGGGAAAGGACAGTGTATCTAATGCACTGTAACACCCGGTCCCAGAGGGGGAAAGGACAGTGTATCTAACGGACTGTGACACCCGGTCCAGAGGGGGAATGGACAGTGTATCTAACACACTGTGACACCCGGTCCCAGAGAGGGAAAGGACAGGGTATCTAATGCACTGTGACACCTGGTCCCAGAGGTGGAATGGACAGTGTATCTAACGCACTGTGACATCCGGTCCCAGAGTGGGATCGGACAGTGTATCTAACGCACTGGGACACCCGGTCCCAGAGGGGGAAAGGACAGTGTATCTAACACACTGTGACACCCGGTCCCAGAGGGGGAAAGGACAGTGTATCTAACGCACTGTGACACCCGGTCCCAGAGAGGGAAAGGACAGTGTATCTAACACACTGTGACACCGAGTCCCAGAGGGGGAAAGGACAGTGTATCTAACACACTGTGACACCCGGTCCCAGAGGGGGATCGGACAGTGTATCTAACGCACTGGGACACCCGGTCCCAGAGGGGGAAAGGACAGTGTATCTAACACACTGTGACACCCGGTCCCAGAGGGGGAATGGACAGGGTATCTAACACACTGTGACACCCGGTCCCAGAGGGGGAAAGGACAGTGTATCAAATGCACTGTGACACCCGGTCCCAGAGAGGGAAAGGACAGTGTATCTAACACACTGTGACACCCGGTCCCAGAGGGGGAAAGGACAGTGTATCTAACGCACTGTGACACCCGATCCCAGAGGGGAAAGGACAGTGTTTCTAACGCACTGTGACACCCGGTCCCAGAGGGGGAAACGACAGTGTATCTAACGCACTGTGACACCCGGTCCCAGAGGGGGAAAGGACAGTGTATCTAACGCTCTGTGACACCTGCTCCCAGAGGGTGAAAGGACAGTGTATCTAACGCTCTGTGACACCTGCTCCCAGAGGGGGAAAGGACAGTGTATCTAACACACTGTGACACCCGGTCCCAGAGGGGCAAAGGTCAGTGTATCTAACACACTGTGACACCCGGTCCCAGAGGGGGAAAGGACAGTGTATCTAACACACTGTGACACCCGGTCCCAGAGGGGGAAAGGACAGTGTATCTAACACACTGTGACACCCGGTCCCAGAGGGGGAAAGGACAATGTATCTAACACACTGTGACACCCGGTCCCAGAGGGGGAAAGGACAGTGTATCTAACGCACTGTGACACCCGGTCCCAAAGGGGGAAACGACAGTGTATCTAACGCACTGTGACACCCGGTCCCAGAGAGGGAAAGGACAGTGTATCTAACGCACTGTGACACCCGGTCCCAGAGGGGGAAAGGACAGTGTATCTAACGCACTGTGACACCCGGTCCCAAAGGGGGAAACGACAGTGTATCTAACGCACTGTGACACCCGGTCCCAGAGAGGGAAAGGACAGTGTATCTAACACACTGTGACACCCGGTCCCAGAGGGGGAAAGGACAGTGTATCTAACGCACTGTGACACCCGGTCCCAAAGGGGGAAACGACAGTGTATCTAACGCACTGTGACACCCGGTCCCAGAGAGGGAAAGGACAGTGTATCTAACACACTGTGACACCCGGTCCCAGAGGGGGATCGGACAGTGTATCTAACGCACTGGGACACCCGGTCCCAGAGGGGGAAAGGACAGTGTATCTAACACACTGTGACACCCGTTCCCAGAGGGGGAATGGACAGTGTATCAAATGCACTGTGACACCCGGTCCCAGAGAGGGAAAGGACAGTGTATCTAACACACTGTGACACCCGGTCCCAGAGGGGGAAAGGACAGTGTATCTAACGCACTGTGACACCCGATCCCAGAGGGGAAAGGACAGTGTTTCTAACGCACTGTGACACCCGGTCCCAGAGGGGGAAACGACAGTGTATCTAACGCACTGTGACACCCGGTCCCAGAGGGGGAAAGGACAGTGTATCTAACGCTCTGTGACACCTGCTCCCAGAGGGTGAAAGGACAGTGTATCTAACGCTCTGTGACACCTGCTCCCAGAGGGGGAAAGGACAGTGTATCTAACACACTGTGACACCCGGTCCCAGAGGGGCAAAGGTCAGTGTATCTAACACACTGTGACACCCGGTCCCAGAGGGGGAAAGGACAGTGTATCTAACACACTGTGACACCCGGTCCCAGAGGGGGAAAGGACAGTGTATCTAACACACTGTGACACCCGGTCCCAGAGGGGGAAAGGACAATGTATCTAACACACTGTGACACCCGGTCCCAGAGGGGGAAAGGACAGTGTATCTAACGCACTGTGACACCCGGTCCCAAAGGGGGAAACGACAGTGTATCTAACGCACTGTGACACCCGGTCCCAGAGAGGGAAAGGACAGTGTATCTAACGCACTGTGACACCCGGTCCCAGAGGGGGAAAGGACAGTGTATCTAACGCACTGTGACACCCGGTCCCAAAGGGGGAAACGACAGTGTATCTAACGCACTGTGACACCCGGTCCCAGAGAGGGAAAGGACAGTGTATCTAACACACTGTGACACCCGGTCCCAGAGGGGGAAAGGACAGTGTATCTAACGCACTGTGACACCCGGTCCCAAAGGGGGAAACGACAGTGTATCTAACGCACTGTGACACCCGGTCCCAGAGAGGGAAAGGACAGTGTATCTAACACACTGTGACACCCGGTCCCAGAGGGGGATCGGACAGTGTATCTAACGCACTGGGACACCCGGTCCCAGAGGGGGAAAGGACAGTGTATCTAACACACTGTGACACCCGTTCCCAGAGGGGGAATGGACAGTGTATCAAATGCACTGTGACACCCGGTCCCAGAGAGGGAAAGGACAGTGTATCTAACACACTGTGACACCCGGTCCCAGAGGGGGAAAGGACAGTGTATCTAACGCACTGTGACACCCGATCCCAGAGGGGAAAGGACAGTGTTTCTAACGCACTGTGACACCCGGTCCCAGAGTGGGAAAGGACAGTGTATCTAACGCACTGTGATACCCGCTCCCAGAGGGGCAAAGGACAGTGTATCTAACGCACTGTGACACCCGGTCCCAGAGGGGGAACGGACAGTGTATCTAATGCACTGTAACACCCGGTCCCAGAGGGGGAAAGGACAGTGTAGCTAACACTGGAGGGTAGCTAATGTTACCCCACTATTCAAAAAATATGGTGGAGAGAAAACGGGGAATTACCGACTGGTAAGCCTGACATCGGTAGTGGGGAAAATGCTAGAGTCCATTGTAAAAGATGTCATAGCAGAGCATTTGGAAAACTGTGACAGGATCAGACAAAGTCAACATTGATTTACAAAAGGTAAATCATGCTTGACTAATCTACTGGAATTTTTTGAGGATATAACTGGTAAAATAGATAAGGGAGAACCAGTGGATGTGGTGTATTTGGACTTTCAGAAGGCTTTTGATAAGGTCCTGCATAAGAGATTAGCGTGTAAAGTTAAGGCACATGGGATTGGGGCAAGGTATTGACTTCGATAGAGAACTGGTTGGCAGACAGAAAGCAAAGAGTTGGAATAAACGGGTCTTTTTCCGAGTGGCAAGCAGTGACTAGTGGGGTACCGCAGGGATCGGTCCTTGGACCCCAGCGATTCACAATATATATTAATGATCTAGACAAGGGAACTAGATGTAATATCTCCAAATTTGCAGATCACACAAAGCTGGGTGGGCGTGTATGCTGTGAGGAGGATGCCGAGAAACTCCAGGATGATTTGGACAGGTTGGGTGATTGGGCAAAAGCATGGCAGATGCAATATAACGTGGATAACTGTGAGGTTATCCACTTTGGTGGCAAAAACAGGAAGGCAGATTATTATCTGAATGGCAATAGATTGGGAGAAGGAGAAGTGCAACGAGACCTGGGTGCCCTTGTACACCAGTCGCTGAAGGTAAGCATGCAGGTGCAGCAGGCAGTTAAGAAGGCAAATGGTATGTTGGCCTTCGTAGTGAGAGGGTTTGAGTACAGGAACAAGGATGTCTTACTGCAGTTGTACAGGGCCTTGGTGAGACCACATCTTGAGTATTGTGTGCAGTTTTGGTCGCCTTATCTGAGGAAGGATGTTCTTGCCATGGAGAAAGTGCAGCGAAGATTCAGCAGGCTGATACCTGGGATGGCAGGAATGACGTATGAGGAGAGATTGGGATGATTGGACTTGTACTCGCTGGAGTTTAGAAGAATGAGAGGGGATCTCATTGAAACTTATAAAATTCTGACAGGACTGGACAGACTAGATGCAGGAAGGATGTTCCTGATGGTCGGGGAATCCAGAACCAGGGGTCAAGTCTAAGGATAAGGGGTAAGCCATTTAGAACAGAAATGAGGAGGAATTTCTTCACCCAGAGAGTGGTGAACCTGTGGAATTCTCTACCACAGAAGGCAGTAGAAGCCAATTCATTAAATATATTCAAGGAGTTTGATATATTTCTTAATGCTAAAGGGATCCAGGGGTATGGGGAGAAAGTAGGGACCGGGTACTGAAATTGGATAATCAGCCATGATCTCATTGAATGGCAGAGCAGGCTCGAGGGGCCGAATGGCCAACTCCTGCTCCTATCTTCTATGTTTCTATGTTACACACTGTGACACTCGGTGCCAGAGGGGGAATGGACAGTTTATCTAACGCACTGTGACACCCGGTCCCAGAGGGGGAAAGGGCAGTGTATCTAACGCACTGTGACACCCGGACCCAGAGGGGGAAAGGACAGTCCAGCTAACGCATTGTGACACCCGGTCCCAGATGGGGAATGGACAGTGTATCTAACGCACCGTGACAGCCGATCCCAGAGGGGGAAAGGACAGTGTATTTAACACACTGTGACACCCTGTCCCCGAGGATGAAAAGGACAGTGTATCTAACACACTGTGACACCCGGTCCCAGAGGGGGAAAGGGCAGTGTATCTAACGCACTGTGACACTCGGTCCCAGAGGGGGAAAGGGCAGTGTATCTAACGCACTGTGACACCCGGTCCCAGAGAGGGAAAGGACAGTGTATCTAACGCACTGTGACACCCGGTCCCAGAGGGGGAAAGGACAGTGTATCTAATGCACTGTGACATCCGGTCCCAGAGGGGGAAAGGACAGTGTATCTAACGCACTGTGACACCCGGTCCCAGAGGGGGAAACGACAGTGTATCTAACGCACTGTGACACCCGGTCCCAGAGGGGGAAAGGACAGTGTATCTAACGCTCTGTGACACCTGCTCCCAGAGGGGGAAAGGACAGTGTATCTAACGCTCTGTGACACCTGCTCCCAGAGGGGGAAAGGACAGTGTATCTAACACACTGTGACACCCGGTCCCAGAGGGGCAAAGGTCAGTGTATCTAACACACTGTGACACCCGGTCCCAGAGGGGGAAAGGACAGTGTATCTAACACACTGTGACACCCGGTCCCAGAGGGGGAAAGGACAGTGTATCTAACACACTGTGACACCCGGTCCCAGAGGGGGAAAGGACAGTGTATCTAACACACTGTGACACCCGGTCCCAGAGGGGGAAAGGACAGTGTATCTAACGCACTGTGACACCCGGTCCCAAAGGGGGAAAGGACAGTGTATCTAACGCACTGTGACACCCGGTCCCAGAGAGGGAAAGGACAGTGTATCTAACACACTGTGACACCCGGTCCCAGAGGGGGAAAGGACAGTGTATCTAATGCACTGTGACACCCGGTCCCAAAGGGGGAAAGGACAGTGTATCTAATGCACTGTGACACCCGGTCCCACTGGGGAAGGGACAGTGTATCTAACGCACTGTGACACCCGGTCCCAGAGGGGGAAAAGACAGTGTATCTAACGCACTGTGACACCCGGTCCCAGAGGGGGATAGGACAGTGTATCTAACGCACTGTGACACCCGGTCCCAGAGGGGGAAAGGACAGTCTATCTAATGCACTGTGACACCCAATCCCAGAGGGGGAAAGGACAGTGTATCTAACACACTGTGACACCCGGTCCCAGAGGTTGAAAGGACAGTGTATCTAATGCATTGTGATACCCAGTCCCAGAGGGGGAAAGGACAGTGGCCTAGAAATTCACTTGGGCGCGGGCAGCTCGCTCGCGCCCAAAAGTTAGCGCTGGGCGGGGAGGCATTAGCGCACGCCGTATATTCGTCTTCTGTGCCCCAATTCGGAAGCGGGCGCTATACCAGGGTGTGCCCGCCTCCGTTTGGGGCGCTGCAGCTGAATATCGGCGCGCTAGTTGCCGCAGCGCCACCCGATGCGGTGCGGCAAGCTGCGGTACTGCAGGCCTCCTCCTTCTCTTAAGGGGGAGGTGCCTGCAACGGCCGGAGCCCCGATCGCGAGTGCCGGCAAAAGAGCCCGGCACAACGGAGAAGTGCCGGGCTCCACGGAAACCAGCCGGCAATGCCGCGGGGGGGGGTGGAGGAGGCCAGGGAAGGAGGTGCGGGCAGGCGGCCGCCGAAAAAGCGGCCGGCCGCACCTTCCGCTTTAAAGCGCCCCACTATGGCAGCAGGACGGCCCCGTTTTCTGGTCGCTGTTTGCGCCCACTTCGGAGGAGGCGGCTGCAAATAAATATGGGGATCGGCGCGGTTTCGGGGCGTTACGGGCCACCGCGCACACTGATGACGTCATCGGTCCCGGCGCAGCGCTAACGGCTACCGCCGCCAATACCGCTGCACTCAATTTCCGCGCTACCACCCCGCCGGCGCAAAGCACCTCTTTAGGTGCTAAGTGGGCGCAAGGCCCACTGAATTTCTAGGCCAGTGTATCTAACACATCGGAGTCGCCACGAAGGAATTTACCCCCATGGTTGGCAAACAGGGCAGCTCAGCCTGGAGACTTGGTACTTGGGATTTGGGAGTTATGGATTTCCAGGCTGATTCTAACAATGCAAAAGTACAAATTAAAAAATTCTAGACAGACGATTTGTTCCACTCTAACCTCTATCTCCACTTACAGATCCACAATGGCTGGTGTCGCTGATGAAACTAAATTCAAGTCTCTGTACGACCACGGTGGGCTGGATGCGGTCGCTCAGGAATTGCAGTCAGACTTTGAGAAATCTGAGAGCGCAGAGCTTCACATTGCATTGTCGGGGGAATCAGGCTCTGGTAAATCATCCTTCATCAATGCTTTACAGGGTATTGACGATGGTGAAGAAGGAGCAGATCCAACAGTGGAAACAGAAACAACAGTGGAACCGAAAACGTATCACCACCTGAACAAAGCTACGTTCAATATCTTGGACCTCCCTGGGATTGGAACCCCAAACTTTCAAGCCAGTGAATATTTGGAGCGCGTAATGTTTGATCGATACGATTTCTTCATTATCCTCAGTGCCTCTTGCTTTACAGAGAATGACGCCCGCCTGGCCAATGAAATTCAGCAGAGGAAGAAGAAATTTTATTTTGTCCGAAGCAAAATAGACTGGGACCTGGAATCAGCCAAACATCGTGAGAAGTCCCAGTTCAATGAGGAGAAAACCCTGGAGAAACTCCGGAATGACTTTGTTGAGAATTTGAAGAAAGAGGGGATAAAATCTCCACAAGTCTTCCTCATTTCTAGTTGGAACCTGGATAAGTTTGACTTTGGGAAACTGCGGGAGGTTCTGGAAGAGGATCTTGCTGCTCTGAAGAGACAGGCCTTTTTGTTGTTTCTCCACAATATCACCTCATCGATCATAGAGAAGAAGAAAAAAGACTTAAGGAGTGACATATGGATGTTTGCCCTCCTGTCGGCTGTTGGTGCCACTGCTGCTGCCATGGTGCCAATCCCAGGACTCTCCATTGTTTGTGATATTCTCCTGTTGGTCTGGAAGCTCTCCTCCTACCGCACAGTCTTCGGTCTGGATGACGATTCCCTCGGGACACTGGCAAAGAGTGTGGGGAAGACGACGGAGGAGCTCAGATCAGAAGTAAAGTCCACATTTGGGGAGGAGATGTCAGCGAGTGTTGTCCTGAAGGAGCTAATAATTAAAGCAGTGTTTGGAAACATAACGAGATTATTTCTGCGGTTCATTCCCTTCATTGGCGATTTCGCAGCTTTCGGAATCTCCTATATCTTCACCGACAATCAGCTGGACGTGGCTGTGCAGGAGATGGCGGAAGACAGCAAGAGGGTGCTGGCGAAGGCCTGCCAGGGGATGGACTAGATGAAAAGGAGCTGATCCACTTCCCAACTCCTCACTGTCCAGAACACGGGAATACTCGCATTTACACAGATACTCTCACACACACATTCACACAGGCATACACACATACACACTTGTGGCTTTCAAAAGCTCTGAATTAATTTGTCCGTGACTACACAAACTACTCTGGGTACAGGTATATTGTGTATAAGTAAAACAGGGTTATTAAGCATTAAACACGCAGCACAAAGAAGTAATACTTAACAAGAGGATAGTCACAGTCTGTTCATCGAACCCCAGCGTTCCTTCCGATTGACTCTTTAATTGTTGCTGTGTTTTGTTGACTGAAGCTTCTCATCCTCTGGTTTTGCGCTGCTTTCAGTGTTCAATAGCTGTTCCTTTATTCCCTTCAAAGTACATAGCTGTTATGTCTGACATTGGTGCTAGGTACTCGATTGCCTTGGCCTGAGCACATGGAGTTTGATAGTGCTGTTATCATTGTATTGTGTATAGGTATTCGATTGCTGCTGCACTACAGAGCCTCCCAGCATTCCACTACAGGGATCTCACCCACATCCCTCATTCTAGGCCGTGAGCTCATGCTGCCCCTTGGCAGGCTCCGCCCCTCGCTAGCTCAGAGCCCTGCTCCACTGGCTCAAGCCACAGTCGCTAGACAGCAGGAGAAGATGAAACTCCGCTTCGACCAGTCGAAGAGGGCCAAGGCGCCCAACATCTCAGTCTCCGATTGGTCAGAGTCCGCAGGCCTCACCGCAATAATAAGATGGCATCATTCTGGTCCTCCCCTCTCCAAATCAGCCGCCAACTTGGACCAGCCACTTTCTGCCTCACTGACGGCTCTCGGTGGCATGCCAGCCGCCTTTGGAAGGTGCCAGCACCCCCTGATTCGGGATTATACGGACCTAATCCCCAAGCCTTACCCCCAGAGTGGCGGGATGCACATGTGACTCAGCCAGCCAACCCCCAAGTAGATGTTGGGCCTCAGCTTGCTCCTCACCAGTCCCCACTTCGGCCTGCTCTTCACCAGTCTACACCTCGGCCTGTTCGTACACGTTCTCGCCCTGGCCACCTACAGGACTTTGTCACTACATTTCATGTTTGAAATTCTGTGAGGGGGGAGGAAATGTTATGTCTGACATTGGTGCTAGGTACTCGATTGCCTTGGCCTGAGCACATGGAGTTTGATAGTGCTGGGTTCATTGTATTGTGTATAGGTATTCGATTGCTTTGGCCTGAGAGTGTCTGTGTGTGGATCAGCCATTAAAAAGCAACATGAACTGAACTCTGCTTACGGCCTCTGGATTATCTTTGCAATGTAATAATAGCAACTTGCAGCTGCTTGGGCTATCTCACCATTCTGACCTTCACAAGTGCGGTTTATGATTCCCTCCCCTTTTCTGCTGTGAGCTTTTGAGTATGAGAACTTTTACTTCGCCAGACTTCCCATGAATTACGACAGGTCTTTTGCCTTTCCCATAGCCCATGATCTAGACTGGTCTGAAACTTCAGCGATAAGGGATGTTAGGTATTGAAAACCCTTGATCTTACTCTGAGACTTAATTCATGTTTTGTCCTTCACTGGCTTCTTGTTTTTAATATAACAGAAAATCTAATCTACCCCAGCACTATTCTCGCAGTTAACATAATGTTGGCTTAATTTTACCATCATGCTTTGCTTCCCAGCCATTCGCCATTTTATACAGACTTTTTAGGTTTTTAACATACAATTACAAATATTGGAGTTATTTAATAATGGTTACAAAATCTTAATAATGTTTACTAAATCCTACAGGTACACTCTATCCTACAGACCCCTACCTTGAGGGCGAGGCATTTTGCCGTCCCCTCAAAACTAAAATCTTACATATGGGTTTGTTTTCCCATGTTTGCGTAACTGTAAGATATTCTGGGCTTTGATCGTATTTAAACGCGGTCGGGTTTCGTACATTAGGTGTTTCAGGTGGCAGGTGTAGAATAGTAAGCACATCAGTACTACAAGTTGGGTGATGACCAGTACATGGGAAATTGTCCTAATCCAAGGAGGAATTTCCATGTTTGTCCCTATGTCCCACCAGTGTGTTTGATCTTCGATACCTGGAATTTCCTTGGCTATGGCTTTATTCCCTTGCACCAGTGTATAATAATGGCGTTGGGAGGTGCTCACTTGATTTATTAATTCTGTTAAGGCTTCAGGTAGCTCAGGGATATCATATCCGAATTTAGTGACATAATCTAGATTTATATTGAAATCATCTTCTACTTGTAATACCTGCTGGTCATGTGAGGCTGCTGCAAGGAGAATCCTACCTCCGATTACCATAGTCTCAGTAGGTGTGATACAGTAGGCCCCTGGGGTTATTGAACATTCAAGTGTTCCGTGATTATAAGAGTTTTCTAAAGTGGTAAAGCAACACCTCCCTTCTCGTACCTAGGCTGTTCTAGTTCTTACATCTGAGGGGCCTGTCACTTCCATAGTACAGTCTAACCTTTCTTCATTCCAACCATACCCACCGGTGTCCTTTGAATGATCGTACAAACTGTATGGGCAACCAAGGGCATCCTCATTTGTACAACATCCTTGTAGGTTTGGTTCAATCCATGTTAGCTTTTCTAACTGTACTAACCATTGTGGTGCCATGAGAAATCGGTTAATGGTATCTCCTTTTACTACTCCTATATTCTCTATTCTAAATAAGGGGTTGGGCCTGGTTCGATTCATTAGGCTAGGAATTTGTAGCACTAGTCCCATCAACCTTTGACTCCCGACCTCGTGGAATTCATGTTTGACGGGGTGGATCCTAATCAAACTTCTGATCTTACATAGTTCTGCATCATCGTAATAGCTGGATAGCCCTGATGGGTGTTTATTAGTGACCCAGGTGGGGAGACGTCCCTTATTGATAGTCTGAAGGTTTTCCCTAGTTTGCTCAATCAGCCAATTCCCGTACATAACACATACATCATTATGAGCTGCTTGATCAGAGGCATTTCTGTTTTCTCTAATCAGATCATTAATTCTTTTGGCGTGATCCTCTATCTCGTGTATGATGTCCCGCAGGTGTATGGTCATTACCTGATCCTCCTTTAGCTCCTCACTTTCTATGCTGTTTTCCTCACTGAGTATCTCCTTCAATTTCCCCCTTACCGTTTGTAAATGCCTCTGGAAATCTGCGGAGTCAGTTGAGTTAACTACTGAGGATACTGTGTTGAAAGGATCGGTCCTAGGACCCCAGCTGTTCACAATATACATTAATGATCTGGACGAGGGAATTGGATGTAATATCTCCAAATTTGCAGACGACACAAAGCTGGGTGGGAGGGTATGCTGTGAGGAGGATGTCGTGAAACTCCAGTACAATTTGGACAGGTTGGGTGATTGGGCAGAAACATGGCAAATGCACTATAATGTGGATAAATGTGAGGTTATCCACTTTGGTGGCAAAAACAGGAAGGCAGATTATTACCTGAATGGCAATAAATTGGGAGAAGGGGAAGTGCAAAGAGACCTGGGTGTCCTTGTGCACCAGTCGCTGAAGGTAAGCATGCAGGTGCAGCAGGCGGTTAAGAAGGCAAATGGTATGTTGGCCTTCGTAGCGAGAGGATTCGAGTACAGGAACAAGGATGTCTTGCTGCAGTTGTACAGGGCCTTGGTGAGACCGCACCTTGAGTATTGTGTGCAGTTTTGGTCGCCTTATCTGAGGAAGGACGTTCTTGCCATGGAAGGAGTGCAGCGAAGATTCACCAGGGATGGCAGAAATGACGTATGAGGAGAGATACTCGCTGGAGTTTAGAAGATTGAGAGGGGATCTCATTGAAACCTATAAAATTCTGTCAGGCCTGGACAGACTAGATGCAGGAAGGATGTTTCCGATGGCCGGGGAGTCCAGAACCAGGGGTCATAGTCTAAGGATAAGGGGTAAGCCATTTAGGACTGAAATGAGGAGGAATTTCTTCACCCAGAGAGTGGTGAACCTGTGGAATTCTCTGCCACAGAGAGGCTAGTTCATTAAATATATTCAAGAAGGAGTTGGATATATTTCTTAAGGCTAAAGGGATCAAGGGATATGGGGAGAAAGCAGGGACAGGGTACTGAATTTGGATGATCAGCCTTGATCTCATTGAATGGTGGAGCAGGCTCGAAGGGCCGAATGGCCTACTCCTGCTCCTATCTTCTATGTTTCTATGAAACCCGTGAGCCCATCATTTAACAATCCTCTTCTCCGCCTACTCTTTCCCTGGCTTTCCTCTTGAGTGGTACTAAGCTCGTGGCGGAAGGCCCCTTCTGTTGTCTCGATGCTCGTCGACAAAGTCGCCTTTTCCCAGTATTGGCTAAAGCCCTGTTGCAGCATTCTTTGAGTTAATTGCGCTGTTTTGTCAGGGCACCACCTTGGTAGTATTAGGCCTGTTAAATTGAGGATAACAGGGACCACTTCTGGTATTACTTGATGATGCACTACTTTATAGGTGGGTATAATGACAAGGCCATTCCCAGGTCCCGGTTTTAAGTGGGGACATTGTTTCTCGAGTCCTTCCTGGGGTTCTGAATGGTTTGTTTTCTCATAGGGTGTGAGCCCAACGCTATAGAAATACCCATCCTCACTTACACACCCAGTTATTGCATTTTTGAATTCTACTATGCTGCTATCCTCATTCTCGTGGCCCTTATAATTTCCCCAATGTTTAAAGGTTGTCATAAAGGGTTCATTCCCTGCTGAGGTAATCTTAATATTATATTCGGGGATAGGAGGCCAATCATCACCCTGATCTTTAAGGCCCATGATAATATTTCACCCAGTAGAAGAGTGCTGGCTGGTGTGTTTCTTCCACCTCCAAGGCCAGCATAATTGTACGTATTCCTTGCTCTCTGAAGCTACTGGGCCCTGGTTTGATTCTTGTACCTGTTCCCAGATTCCATTATTTTTCTTCAGGAATTTCCACAAATTTGGGTCTTTGCTGTTCCTTATCCCACACCTGATACACACACCATATCCTTCTTTTATTTCCCAACTATACACCTTTTCTTGTAATGTACCACAACCCGTCATGTATGTTACTTGTTACATTATCTTTTGTATTGTTTCTGATCCAAACCGAACATCCCCCCCCGCCCACCCCCATATGTCTCAGATTAACCATTCTGGTTCTTTGATTGTTTATGTCCGCCAACAATTCGAGGTTCTGTTCCATAGATGGGAAGTGGGGCACATTCGCCTCCTTCATCCGGTGTACAGATGTTGACGGTAATGTCAAAAGTTTTTGTTACCTCCGTAGAGCTCGCTGCACATCCAATCATCAATTATCAGTATGCAGAGCCACATCTTTAACCTGTGGGTAGACCAAAACGTAACATCTTAATTCTTAACCGTTTTCATCTGATTGATATGGAACCATTTCAGTTGAGGTTCTCCCTTCGGACCATGTGGAACATACAGTAGATACACAGCTGGATTTAATTTATCTACTATGGTATGCGGGCCCGTCCATTTTACCTCGAATGAGTGTTTTTTGGGAGAGAAATTTTGTAACATTACCTGGTCCCCAACCTCATACTCCAATGGTTTTACCCTCTTATCATTAATATTGCTTGATTTGTTCACGCGATTTGCCTATGTTAATGGCCACCAGTTTGTTCACCTCGTCCATATGATCTATCAATGTTTGTAACCATTTTTAGCTACAGAGTTGTAATTTTAATGGTGTGTTATTTCCCAATGTCCTGGTATCCGCATTTGTCTCCCAGTCATAGCCTCATATGGACTTACCTTCGTAGCCCCGTGTGGGGTAGAACGTATTGCCATCAAACATAAGGGCAACATGTTAGTCCACTGAATGGGGTGTTCTGTACACAGCTTCTGCAGCATTGTTTTGAGTTCGATTCCCCCTCTCCACAATCCCTGATGTTTGTGGGTGATGCGCAATGTGCAATTTATGTTTTATCTGTAACATTTCCTGTAGGGTTGTGAAAGCTTCCCCCGTGAAGTGTGGACCCTGATCACTATCCACTTGTGGTGGTAATCCCCACCGACAGAACACCTCACTCAGGAGAATTCGGGCAGCAATGCGCGCTATATTGTTTCTTGTGGGAAACGCCTCGATCCATTTAGCGAACTGATCAATTACCACGAGCGCGTACTCGTAGTTACCCTTGGATTTTGTTAGCGGGCCAATCAAGTCAATCTGTCAGTGTGTCCATGGTCCCTCGGGAGGGGGCTATGACCTAAGCAAGGCACGATTAGAACATGAAGGAAGGTTTGTTTGTAGGCATGGCAGGCAGCGATTAACATTGTGAATAGCTGGGGTCCTAGGACCGATCCCTGCGCTACCCCACTAGTCACTGCCTGCCACTCGGAAAAAGACCCGTTTATTCCAACTCTTTGCTTCCTGTCTGCCAACCAGTTCTTTATCCAAAGCAGTACCTTGCTCCCAATCCCATGTGCCTTAGCTCTCTCTCTCTCTCTCTGTCTATCTTGCTCTCTCACTGTCTCTCTCTCTCTGTCTCTCTCTCTGTCTCTCTCTCTGCCTCTCTCTGTCTCTCTCTCTGCCTCTCTCTCTCTCTGTCCCTCTCTCTGTCTCTCTCTCTGTCTCTCTCTCTGCCTCTCTCTCTCTCTGTCTCTCTCTCCCTGTCTTGCTCACTCTCTCTCTCTCTGTCTCTCTCCCTCTCTGTCTCTCCCTCGCTCTGTCTCTCCCTCTCTCTCTGTCTCTCTCTCACTCTCACTCTCTCTCCATCTGTCTCTCTGTCTCTCTCTGTCTGTCTCTCTCTCTCTCTTTGTCTCTCTCCCTCTCTCTCTGTCTGTCTCTCTCTCTCTCACTGTCTCTCTCTCTCTTTCTCTGTCTCTCTCTGTCTCTCTCTCTCTGTCTCTATCTCTCCCTCTCTGTCTCTCTCTCTCTGTCTCCCTCTCTCTGTCTCTCTCTCTCCCCTCTCTCTCTGTCTATCTGTCTCTCTGTCTCCCTCTCTCTCTGTCTCTCTCCCTCTCTCTCTCTCTCTGTCTGTTTCTCTCTCTGTCTCTCCCCCCTCTCTCTGTCTCTCTCTTCCTCTCTCTCTCTGTCTCTCTCTCTCTGTCTCTCTCCCTCCCTCTCTCTCTCTGTCTCTCTCACTCCCTCTCTCTCTCTGTCTCTCTCTCTCTCTGTCTCTGTCGCCCTGTCTCTCTCTCTCTCTGTCTCTCTCTCTGTCTCTTGTTCCCTGTTGTAAGATGTGCAGAATTACCCCTGGCCCCGTCCAACAGGTTAGAGAGTTCGGGCTTGAGAATTGAGAAATTACACCAGACACACCGGTTCTGTCTTTAACCTGTTATTGTTCCTAAGACAGAATTCAAAACCCCAACTACTACTCGAGCAGTTCACCAATAATATTACAGGAAATCATACATACAACCACCCGCCGATGATCGGTCCAGCGTTGATTGTAGGTCCTCGTAGGCGATAAGACTGACCAGGCCCCTCCTTCTTCTGACTGCAATGCTGATATTCTTATAGCCACTGTGCTTTATACAGCTTTCCTTGTCTTTTGTATTAAATCATTCATTCAGAGATAGTGAAATGTTCCTTTAATGTTGGTCTGAGCTGTTCTGAGCTGTCAAACGTTTACACTCACACATCCTGCGTGGCTATTATTCAGTTTGCGCTGATCACAGTCCAAGATTGTTCATTAACCCCTAAAGTTTCTTCTCTTCTTCATAGGCAGTCCCTCGGAACTGAGGATGACTTGCTTCCACATTAACAATGAGTTCACAGGTGACTGATGAGTTCAATGCAGGACCTACAGTCTCTGTCACAGGTGGGGCAGACGGTGGTTGAAGGGGCGGGTGGGTGGGGTGCTTGGGTTGACGTGCGCTCCTTGCACTGCCTGCGCTTGGCTTCCACTTGCTCCTGGCGAAGAGACTCGAGGTGTTCGGCGCCTTCCCGGATGCTTGTCCTCCACTTTGTGCGGTCTTGGGCCAGGGATTCCCAGGTGTCGGTGGGGATGTTACACTTTTTCAAGGAGGCTTTGAGGGTGTCCTTGAAGCGTTTCCTCT
Source organism: Somniosus microcephalus (assembly GCF_052327205.1). Lineage (NCBI taxonomy): Eukaryota > Metazoa > Chordata > Chondrichthyes > Squaliformes > Somniosidae > Somniosus > Somniosus microcephalus. The sequence goes on along the minus strand of NW_028225179.1, from coordinate 64,457,568 downwards.
GCCCACCTGGGGCTCTCTTGCCGTGCCGGAGCTCCGAGTAGAGCGCTTGTTTTGGTAGTCTTGTATCGGGCATGCAGACAATGTGACCCGTCCATCGGAGCTGATCGAGCAGGATCAAAGCTTCGATGCTGGGGATGTTGGCCTGAGCAAGAACACTGACGTTGGTGCACCTGTCCTGCTAATGGATTTGCAGGATCTTGCGGAGGCAGTGTTGGTGGTACCTCTCCAGTGCTTTGAGGCGCCTGCTGTACATGGTCCGTGTCTCTGAGGCATACAGCAGGGCGGGTATCACTGCTGCTCTGTAGCCCATGAGTTTAGTGCCGGGTTTGAGGTCCTGGTCTTCAAACACTCTCTTCCTCAGGCGACTGAAGGCTGCACTGGCACACTGAAGGCGGTGTTGGACTTCGTCGTCGACGTCTGCCTTTGTTGTCAGTAGGCTCCCGAGGCATGGAAAGTGGTCCACATTGTCCAAGGCCTTGACATGGATTTTGATAATCGGGGGGCAGTACTGTGTGGCGGGGGCAGGTTGGTAGAGGACCTTTGTCTTACGGATGTTTAGTGTAAGGCCCGTGCTCTTGTATGCTTCGGTGAATGTGTTTACGATGGTTTGGAGTTCGACCTCCGAGTGTACACTGACGCAAGCGTCGTCTGCATACTGTAATTCGACGACAGAGGATGGGACGACCTTGGATCTGGACTGGAGGCGACGGAGGTTGAACAGCTTCCCGTTTGTTCTGTAGATTAGCTGCACTCCAGTGGGGAGCTTACTCAGGGTGAGATGGAGAATTGCAGCAAGAAGATCGAGAAGAGCGTTGGTGCGATGACAGTCCGTACAGGAATTGGGTCTGTGGTGCAACCGTTGGTCAGGATCATGGCTTGCATGTCGTCATGAAGCAGGCGGAAGATGGTGACAAACTTTTGAGGGCAGCTAAAGTTGAGGACGACACTCCATAATCCCTCATGGTTGATGTTGTGTCTGGGTATAATAAGATACAGACTGCAGCAGAAACGGTACAACAGGTGTTTACTCAACGTGGCTCACAGTTGAACTGACTGTACAGATTACTACTCAGTGCTATATACAGGTGTGGTCACTGCCGGTACTACAGTATACATGAGCTGTAAAAAGTAGTTCCCCCCCTCAAAGGTATATACATTACAATTCCTCCTCTTTTAGATTAACTACCATAACACTCATTTAACAATTAAATATCAAACTAATTACAATTGTAATACCCACTGGAAATGTTATGTATGCTAAGTATGGTTATCAATCTTTAACTTAGACACTGTATTATCATTGTTATAAATCCCTGGGTTAAAGTTGCCCATGTGAAGGTACGGCAAGAACTTTTAAGGACACAATGTGACTAAGAGCATACTTTCCATAATTCTGCACCAGTATCAACTGTTGCAGACAGTGAGGCTGCGCAGTCTCCAGGCAGAAACCCCAGGAGGAACGGGTGGAGTCGGGTTTTTCGAGCGGGAAAAAGGAGCGACTGGGAGAGAAGAGGACAGGAGCTCTGAAAAGAGGGCTCAGGAGGCAAATGGCTGCCGCATCCCGTCCCGGGCTTCCAAACTCGGCCGCCGCCCTTCGTATTAGTAGCTCTGCATCCAGAACTCAAAGTGGGATTCAGTGATCGTGAAGAGAATTCAACGAAGGGGTTCGGAGTCGTAAGTCTTGCAGACATTATACATACCATGAGCTCCAACTTAAGCGTGCCAACGAAAGAGTGCACTCGAATTTGGACACAGGGACAGATTCTCCTTTGAATCCATGTAAATGGAGAATGTATGTTTATTATGTCTAGATTCATTCTAATGTATGCAAATGTCTAATTTAGTTCATTGACCTGTAATCTTCTTATACTGTCTGACGTTAAAACTATAAAGTAAGATAATTAGAATTAAGCCATTTTAGTAGTGATCTCCTTACTGGACTATAGAATACTGTCTACAACAGAGACCACATCTCACATATATCTAGAGAACCGTGAAGGGGTTACATTTTGGGGGCTCGTCCGGGATTGTGGTCTATTTATGTCAGTAAACTAACAGTATTGAATGCTCATTGCTAAGAGAGTGGTTTGTGGTTTCTACTGGGCTGTTTGAGCATAAAAGATGAATGTTATTGAGGTTGAAGCTTGGTGCAAATGGAAGCAGATAGCTACTACCCATGCCATTGTGCTGAATGGTGTTGCTAACAATGACCCTGATGATGTCTTCCTAAGGGCTCTGAATTGTGTCAAAGCCTTTGGAAAGGTTAGGATAGTTGAGCGCTGCTTGGATACAGCTACCAAGAAGCAGTTTGTGTTGATCCAGACATCAGAGAACCTGAGAGGTCATGGTTTACCTGAGGCAGTTGGGCTTTCTGAAGAGGCTGGTCCCTGGCCAGTTCAGTTTGTCCCTATTACTACTAAGGAGAAGTAGGGTTTCAGACCAAGTTGTTGTCATTCTTGAGACAAGAAGGAAAGACTTTTGCTGATGTCAAAGGTCTGATAGGTCCTTCGGCCCTGGATATGAACACTCAGTTGGTCAGTGCCATTAGTTCTCTGGTGGATAAATGCACCAATCTGCCCTTCGAGGCTCAGGGATACCGTAAGCTCCGTATGTTCTCAGGAGTGAGACCAACTCCCAGTGGGGAAGAGGAGTACGACGCCTGGGCTGAGCAGACCCTGCCTCTGCTAGAGGAATGGCAGTGCAGTGACAATGTGAAGAGGCAGAGAATAGTAGAAAGCTTAAGGGTCCTGCTGCTGGCATTGTAAGATTCTTAAAGGCGCAGAACACCTCTGCTACTTCCTTTGACTACATGCAGGCTCTGAAACTGCCTTTGGAACTACTGAAACCATTTCAGATTTGATGGTCAGATTCAGAAGCACATTCCAGTGTGAGGGAGAGAAGCTGTCCAGTTATCTGCTGAGAATAGACAAACTGCTGCATTGTATGTTACGGAAAAGAGGGATTGAGTTGCCTGAAATGAATCGATTCCGCATTGAACAGGTTGTGCGAGGTGCATTGCTCGAAGACGTGACTGCTCTTCGCATACGCATGACCCATAAGTGGCGAGATCCACCTACCTTCACTGAGCTGCTAAGGGAAGTCAGAGAGGAGGAGGATATGCTTCAGGCCCGGAATGTAGCAAAGAGTGCTGTGATGTCCAAGCTTGTGACTCCTGTTACAGTTCCTACTCCTAAGGGTGATGTCAACCCTGAGATGGAGCAGCTGAAGAAGGAAATAAATGTAATGAGAGCAGAGATGGCATATTTTCAGTCTAAGCCCAACACAGAAAGGGATGACGCACAGGTGCAAAAGGTTGAACACCCTGCGAAGTCTAACAGCAAAATGAATGATTCCTCTAAAGGATATCCCCATGAAGGAGATAGACCTGGAGTCTTTTGTTATAACTGTGGAAAGGATGGACATTTCAAGCGAGAATGTAGAGGTGAGGAAAATCTAAAAAAAGTAAATGACCGTCTCATAAAACTTACCAAGAAGTCGGGAAACTACAAAGGGGCACAGTAACGGAACGGCCTGCTGTCCCTGTAGTTAAGACACGTTCCGCTAAGTGCAATAATAGACGAGGGGATATGAAAGACATCATACCTGAAGGTTTAGTAGGGCCGAGTTCTGCTGTATCAATACTGATTGAAGGCATTCATACTAAAGCTATCCTCGACACAGGTTCTCAGGTTACCATACTGTACAGATCCTTCTATGACCGATACCTGACGCATTTGCCGTTAACCCCAATCAGTCTTCTGCAGATCTGGGGCCTTAGTCCTGTTGATTACCCATATGATGGCTATTTGTCACTGAGGTTGGAGTTCTTGGAAGCTGATGTAGCGACCACTGAGACCATTGATGCACTTGTGTTGGTTTGCCCTGACCCCATGGTGAAAGGTGAGGTTTCCATACTGGTTGGCAGTAATACACCCATAGTGAGACGACTCCTGACAAGCTGCAAAGAGCAGGGAGGTGAAAACTTCTTGAGCACCAGACACATTCACCCTGTTTTCAAAAAGGCTTTTGAGAAACTGCCTGAACTTTCTTCCGACGTAGATGATAGCAAAAGAGGAACTGTGTGGTACGTTCGAGCCAAACCTATCACCCTGCGTCCTGGAGGAGTGGCTAGAATCCCTGGGATACCAAAATTCCCTGGAACGCCAGGTACTGAAGCCATTCTGATAGAGTCACCTGATGATCCTGAAGAAGAGTCACGGTTTCCAAATGAGCTTCTGGTGAGACCAGAGTTGCAGACCCCGACAGCTGTGATGTCAAGGAGAGTTACAGTGACCGTGAGGAATATGTCAGGCAAAGGAATCACATTGAGGAAAGGAATGCCGATTGCGCATCTGTTTCCTGTAAATGTACTGTCGTCACATGTGAAGGAAGAGTCCAAAGTTAACTCAACCGGAGATCTGACACCCTCCTCCTTCAACTTTGGAGATTCATTCGTTCCTAAAGAATGGAAGGACCGATTAGTCAGGAAGATGATGGAGCGGAGAGGAGTTTTCTCTACTCATGAGTTGGATGTTGGTTGTAGTAAGAGTACTCGCCATTCTATCAGAATTACCGAGGATAAACCCTTTCAGGAGAGGTCTCGACGGCTGGCACCAGCTGACATCGAAGCAGTGAGACAGCACCTGTCGCAGTTAAAAGAAGCTGAGATAATTACCGAGTCCAGGAGTCCTTATGCATCTCCTATAGTGGTGGTGAGGAAAAAGAACGGAAAGATTCGGATGTGTGTGGACTTTAGGAGTGGCAGGCAGTGACCAGCGGGGTGCTGCAAGGATCTGTCCTGGGACCCCAGCTGTTCACAATATATATAAATGATCTGGATCAGGGAATTGGATGCAATATTTCCAAATTCGCTGACGACACTAAACTAGGAGGAGGGGTGGGCTCTGATGAGGATGTCAGGAGGCTACAGTGCGATTTGGACAGGTTGGGGGAATGGGCGGATACGTGGCAGATGCACTATAATGTGGATAAATGCGAGGTTATCCACTTTGGGGGTAAAAACAGGAGGGTAGATTATTATCTAAATGGCAATAGATTGGGAGATGGGGAAGTGCAGAGGGACCTGGGTGTTCTTGTGCACCAGTCACTGAAGGAGAGCATGCAGGTGCAACAGGCGATTAAGAAGGCAAATGGTATGTTGGCCTTCATATCAAGGGGGTTCGAGTATAGGAATAGGGATACCTTACTACAGCTGTACAAGGTGCTGGTGAGACCGCATCTGGAGTATTGTGTACAGTTTTGGTCGCCCCATCTGCGGAAGGATGTTCTTGCCATGGAAAGAGTGCAGCGGCGATTCACCAGGCTGATACCTGGAATGGCGGGAATGACCTACGAGGAGAGATTGAATAGTTTGGGCTTGTACTCACTGGAGTTTAGAAGATTGAGAGGGGATCTCATCGAAACATATAAAATTATGGCAGGCCTGGACAGGCTGAATTCAGAGAGAATGTTTCCAATGGCAGGGGAGCACAGAACCAGGGGCCACAGTCTAAAAATAGCGGGCAAATCATTTAAAACAGAGATGAGGAAGAATTTCTTCACTCAAAGAGTGGTGAGCCTGTGGAATTCCCTGCCACAGAGGGCTGTGAAGGCTAATTCAATAAATATTTTCAAGAGAGAATTGGATATATTTCTGAAGGCTAAGGGGATTAAGGGTTACGGAGAAAAGGCGGGGACGGGGTACTGAACTGGTAAGATCAGCTAAGATCTCAGACGAAGATCAGCCATGATCTCATTGAATGGCGGAGCAGGCTCGAAGGGCCGAATGGCCTACTCCTGTTCCTATCTCTATGTTTCTATGTTTCTATGTACTATTCACGACCAATACACCGTTCCAAGATTTGAGGATGCACTGGCTTGTCTTAATGGAAGCAAGTGGTTCAGTGTGTTGGATCTCAGAAGTGGATACTACCAAATACAGATGAGTGAATCGGACAAAGAAAAGACAGCCTTTATATGTCCAGTTGGGTTCTACCAGTTTGAAAGAATGCCACAGGGAGTTTCAGGCGCTCCAGCAACTTTTCAAAGAATAATTGAACAAACAGTTGGGGACATGAACTTGCTCGAAGTATTGGTGTACTTGGATGATATCATTGTGTATGGGGCAACCCTTGAAGAACACGAAGCTCGGTTGCTGAAAGTGCTTGGTCGCCTGGAGGATGAAGGTCTCAAGCTATCATTGGACAAGTGTCAGTTTTGCCAAACATCCGTGTCCTATGTGGGGCATATTGTATCACAGGATGGAGTAGCCACAGATCCATCCAAGATTGAAGCTGTTACCACATGGCCCAAACCGAACACAGTGACTGCCTTGCGGTCATTTCTTGGGTTCTGCGGATATTACAGGCGCTTTGTGCAGGATTACTCCAAAGTGGCCCATCCTGTAGGGGGTTTCTCTTGCTTGCTCTGGTCTTCTGTCAGGCTTCCTGCAATAATTACCCGTGAGTGGTTCGACCCACTCTCCCCTACGGTTCTAGACCTTGGACTTAGGTGCAGGGAACTGTAGTGCAGAGAAAACACAATAGACCAGGTTGAATAGCATGAAATGGATGCCTTTATTGAACAGTTTGCAACATTATAAAATACATGTCATATGCACAGATTAAAGAAACTACAAGCATGCACACATCTATAAACTTAACTCTACAGAAATGGGGAACACACGGCACATCGTAAAAGGGGTAACACATTACAACTACCCTTAACCCCCTCCCCTAGACCTAAATAAGTTTCAACTTGAGGAACTCGGGATCATGCTCACCACTTTAACAATTGCGAAAAAGGGGTTCACAGCCTTTCGACACCGCTTGCCGTCGTCACGTGGGTTTGGAAGCTTCTGGCGCAGCTTGTTTTCCTCTTGGTTCTCCTGCGATGAGGCAGCCGATACAGCCTTGGTGAGCGCTCGCCACGGATGAATCCGTTACCGACGTGACTTTGAGACACTGGAGTGCCGGGCCCTGAGTGTCCTCTTATCCGGCCTGGGTCGTCGATCCCTCGATGGTCTTCCCCGGGGCGGGACGCTGGTCCCAAAAAGCCCTTTTTATACAGTCATAATTGTCCTTCTGATTTGAAGTCAAGGCTGGAGTACAGGGTGTCTTTTTCTTCGGCCTGGGTCGTCGATGATCTCCCGACAAAAGTACCCAGGCCACCCTCGTCGTCTTCCCGTCGTGGCCGGGCCTTGCCTGGCCGAGCTGGCTTCCAAGCCGAAGTCTTCTCGTCATCTTCCGTTCCGAACCGAAGTGCTGTGTGAAGGTCTCAACCGAAAAGTCTGTCCCGAAGCGTTTTTGAAGCGTTGAAGAAGTGAAGCTACTGATGGACTTTTCAATCCACAGTTATACCTTTTTGGAACATTCTTATCTCCCGCCAAATCATAGTCCTGTCTTTGTAATAATTTTGGCGGGCAGAACTCTCTGCAGGGGTGTTTTGTCTTCATAACGGGAGCAGGTGATAGATTAACTGGCCTTCCTGGGCCGATAATGTCTTGGCTTTGTCACCGTAACTTGGTTTGTATATTGATCGGTCTGGAGATTGCCCTTGATGGCTGTTAAATGGCTTTTCATTGTACAGTAAATGGGTTTAAAGTGTTCGTTCAATTGTCCGCCCATTTCTTGATGGGCCTCATCCTGCTACCCAAATCTGGCCTGTACTTATAATCTAATCAATATGTATACTCAGTTCCATGAGTTTCGGCTTCCCGAAACTGGTTTTCGCGGGCTTAATGTCCTCAATCCACAAGCCTGTCTGGCTTGCAGTAACAGAAATTCAAATGGTCCCAGAAACTGGTCACGAGGTCTGGCGGCCATTTTGTGTGCCCCTTTTTCAAAGGTTTTTCTGTATAAGCTTCTTTTTGGTCAATAAAACTGTCTTATTAACCCTAATTTCCTGCGTGATTATTTGATGAAAATTTTGTGAATCCTACAGTCCCTCCTGTGATACTGATAGCTTGCTTAAAGTATCAATAACCCTTGGTGAGCAAATTTTCCCTGATTCCCCACATCCAAACATTCCTGGTAATTAACTATCTATGACCCCCACGACACATGCAGTTCCCATTTCAGAAAATTATCTTGTGTACAGTTGGACAATCATAGGCAGTAATACCTCAAACTATAACACATTCATCTTTCAGATGTGAAGGGGCCGATACCCCTTACACCACCTGCATACACATTTTATTAATCAAAAATATAAAACCTGATCAACAGCTATAACACAACAGTATCCATACACTTAAATCATATAGTAACCAAAACCAAAAGTGGAGGGAGGCTTTATCCTTTAATACTTAGCAGCTTAAGTGGGGGTCTCTTCACCCACTCGTACATAGCGTTCTCTCCATTCTCCTGTGTTCTCGTGCCTCTGGAGGCGTTTGCCTCTCTTGCAATGCACGAACAGTAAAAATATTACAATCAAAACCTGACACACTACTAGGATGTGGGATGCTATTCTAATCCAGGGCGGGATCTCTATATTAGTGAACAGGTCCCACCATGGTGGGGTGACTATGTCTAATATGTCCTTCCCTATCTCCAATGTCTTCTGCTCTTGTGTGTAAAAATGCTTCTGTGAAACTATTACGGCTTTTAAAATCTTGGTGAGGTGTTCGGGGAGAGGGGGAATGACATAACCAAAATGCGCAACGAATCGCTGAAAATCCGAGAAATTCTCTTTTATAGTGAGCTGAACGGTGGAAGGTACAGGAATGGGGACAATTCACTGTTGTGCCACTTGAACTTCAGCCCTGGGTTTGAAACAGAAACTGCTGTCACTGACCGGACACCACCCGTGCTGTCCGTGGTGGTAGTGAGGCGCTGCAGTGGTAACACAGTATGTTCCACCTCCGATATATGCCACCTGCGGGGGCACATGGTCCTTTGCCATTGCCTCCATGGTGCAATTTATCGGCTTCGCGCCAGCGGCTCTGAACCCGCACTGTGGTTTTAAAAAGGCATTCAAGTGCTGGGGACACAGGATGATGTGTGCTCCCCGGCTTCGACACCCCGAGAGGTCGGTGCCTGTCATCGTACGCTCCCATCTGATGACATAAGGCGGGACCACTGCGTAACGAATGTGCGCACCCCCCTGAATGACTCCAATGTTCTCCACCCTCTATACCGGGGCGGGCTTTGCTGCGGGACCCAACACTGGCATCCTTACCACTATTCCCATGATAGTGTGATTCGAGCGTCCGCAGTCCACTGGGACTGGGTATGCCTCTGCAGCTAGTCTGAGCTGGCACGGACTTAATGCGTTCTCAAAAGGGTGGAGCGCTTGCAAGTGCTTGATGCTGATCCAGGACGGGGCCAAACCTTGTTTTAAATCCTCCAGATTACTGCGGCCCTCGCCCAGTAACCACGCCCCGTATAGCACACAAGCCTCGTTCTGTGCTGCCTGATCGGATGCATTCCGATCCTCCCTAATGAGTGCATTTACCGTTCTAGCGTGTTTCTCCAGTTCAGCGATTATTTCTTTTAAGTGTAGTGTCATGGCCTGGTCCTCATGTAGCTCAGAACCCACTACCTTATTTTCATTTGTCAGTATGTTCCTTAACTGGGCCTTTAGACCATTAACCTGTGTCTGCAGCTCCATGTTGTCTAGAGCGGTGACAACAGATGTCCCGGTACTAAAAGCAGTGAAAATGTCATTTACAGTACCCCTTCTTTGCCTCCCTACCCGATCCAAAACTTCCTGTGGTGTGATGTACAATTTGGCTTTGTCGATGTCGGCAAAGTCAAATTCATAAAATTGTCTGAACATCCTGGTCAACAGGACCTGGTACAATTGCTCCGTTTCCTTGGGACACCACTCCGGCAATCGTACCTCAGTGAGGTTTAAAGTCACTGAGGCCACCGCGTAGTGCACCCCTTGGTACAGCACCTGACCGGTGGGTACCAATACTAAACTGTTCCCGGGTCCCTTTGTGGTGGTGGGGCACCCTTCCTTCTGGGCTAGTGCTACCGGAATCGTGGGCAGGGGCTTGCATGGGCGGGTGATGAGTTCAGTGGCATTTACCGGAATCGGGGAGAATGGGACTCCGCACGCCCGGGTGCTGACGTCCCACCTCATCCCTTTCCCTTCATCCTGCCACTGCCTCTGGAAAAAGATGGATATGCCCTTGGGGCAAACGCGCTTTGAACCCCACATGCAGACATATATCCCTTCATCTGGTTCCCACCATTTGTCCCAACACACACGTAATTGTCCATGAGTCCCCGTAATTGTCCGATGGGTATTGTTACCCAGTCGCTCCCACTCGATTGTAGAGTTCTTCATATTCTTTCCCAGCTTTCGGAGCCACCACCATCTACTTAGCGGTACGTTCCCATTACACACCAAGCAGATCCTCTTTCCCACGGTAACGCTGACTCTGGGTGCAATGATCCTCACCCGAGGGCACAGTAACGAAGTCTCTTGGTAGGCAAACCCGGATTTGCTGGAGTATTCAGTAGAATTCGACCCCAGCCATCCTGGCCATCTCGCTTGGTGGAAGTAGGTGGCGGTTTCCTCAACCTCTCGCTTCCCCGTCCCATCCGTCGCGATCAGGGCTGTGTCCCCGGAGCATCCGAACATGATGATGTCCTTGGTGCGGCCTCGGTATGCCAGCCCACACCCGATCGCCGCGAGCACCACGAGAATCCTCTCCATTGTATCCCTGGTTTCTGTAACCGATAAGATGATGTAGCCAGGCTCCCAATAGGTGCTGGCCTCATTAAACGGACGCTCAGGTCCCCTGACCCCGCTTCCAAACAAACACACATACTGGGCAGACTTCGAAAACTACCTTTTAAAACATCCCCATCATCTTAAACTTTACATACCTTAAACTAACATTAAAATTACTTAACTTAACTTAACATTACCTAAACTTATGTACAGCGCCGCCCTCCTTCGGGCGGCCTACCTAATTCCTGTGAGGGCTGCAGCGTGCCGCTCCCTGTGGCGGGGCTGCACTGACCCTTGGCTTTGATACCCCGCAGCCTGTCGCTGCTGAACGGGAATCGTGTCTTTCCTGGGCTACCCTGGACCGAGGTTGGGGAAAGTAAGGAGAATCTGGCCAAGTCTTTTTGGGCTGAGGCGTCCGAGCCGACCTACGAAGGGGCACCTTGGGCGAGGCTCCCAGGGCTAATGGACCGGGGACCGAGACCTTCACCGTCGCAGCCTGTGGTCCCACCACAGCCGCCAGCTCCGGCTCCCTTCCCTCAGGCTCCGCCCCCCTGGGGCCGGGATTCCTGGCATCCGACTCCACCCCACCTGTCTCTACAGGTGGTGAGTCTCCGCCCTCAGTCCCTACCGCCCCTATGCTTGAGTCGAGGGCGGGATCTTCGTCCTCCGACTCTTCCTCCTCCGTGATCGGGTCAAGGGCGGGGTCGAGCTGTTCGGGCTCTGCCTCGTCCGAATCCCAAACTAAAGGGGAGACCTCCCACTCTGATGGGATGACTCCTCCCCTCACGCAGGCTACAGTTCCAGACTGTGTGGTCTGTGACTCTGTCGCAGGCTGAGGATTTCTGTCCTCAGACCTGGCCCCTGTTGTTGGCCCTTGTGCACCCAGCTTAAACAGTTTACACTGGTTAATGTGAAACCATTTAGTACGTCGGGGCACCTTCACTGCGTACACCATGGGGCTGGCCTTGTCTACAATGCTGTAGGGCCCCATGTACAGTGGTTCTAGACTGCCTACTCGGACATAATTCCTAACCATGACCTGGTCTCCGACTTCCCACTCTTGCTTCTTATGGGGTTCCAGCAACAGTCGATTGCCCTGATGCTTTCTCCCCATGTTCCCAGCCGCTTGCTCATAAACCTGTTTCAGGCGCTCCAAAAGGGTTTGGCCGAACTTGTCCCGATTCACCTCTTGGATCTGGCCCTCAGTGAGCACCGGGGCTAGTACATGGGTGGGTGTTCGCATGATCCTCCCAGTCATTAACTCGTGCGGGGAGTACCCTTACTTTTGGACTGGCTGGCCCGGATCCACATGAGGACTAGAGGCAGGATCTCTGCCCACTTCTTGGGCGAGCCCATTGCCTCTTTCCTCAGCTTTTCCTTGAGGGTCCGGTTCATGCGTTCAACAATCCCGGATGACTGGGGATTGTGCGCTACGTGCCACTTCCCTTCAATGCCCAAGAGCATGAGGGTGTTCTGCATCACTTGGCCGGTGAAATGACTCCCACGGTCGGACTCAACAAACCGGGGGAGCCCCCACCGTGAGAACACTTCCCGGACCAAGATCCTGGCAGTACCCAGTGCCGTAGCTGTTCTACACGGGAAGGCTTCTACCCACTTGGTGAACACATCCACCAGGACAAGGCAGTACTTATAGCCTCCCTGGGCGGTGGGCAGGGGCCCTATGTAGTTGACCTGTATTGACTGCCATGGTCCCTCTACCCTCCTGATGTGCCCCATGGGCACCTTCCTTTTCTGGGGGTCTGGGTTGTTTGCAGCGCACACAAGACAGCTTGCACAGAACTCGCGGACATCGTCTCGAAGTCCCGGCCACCATCCCGCCTGCTCTACCCGTTGCCAGGTAACCTCAGGCCCAGGGTGTCCTGCCCCTGGACCCTCATGGGCCAGTTGAGGGAATTACCTCCGGTGCTGCTGCGGCACAACCCACTGTTCCTCTCGGAACAACATGCCTTCCTTGACGGAGAGGGCTGCCGTACTGTACAGACCCTCTACCGGCTTGCCCTCAGCAATAGCATTGAGGACTGTTTTCAGGGTGGGGTCCAGGGTTTGGACGGTCTTTAGGTCTACTATGGGCGGTGTCACCCCCGTGTTCCCTGGAGTCCCCTCCCTGCCTCGGATCGCTGCCACAGGTCTGGGTCCATAAGGGTCCCAGAAAATGCCGTTGCGGGCACACTCCCTGGCTAGCGCATCCGCCTGCTGGCTGCCCTGACTGCGGGGTTCTGTGGTGGAATGAGCCTTCACCTTGTGGATGAACACCTCCCCTTCCTCCCTGAAATGATGAGTAGATTGCCTTTCAAAAGCTAGGCTCTATTAACCTTAAAAACCAACAGTACATCCTAAGCCCCCAGTCTCAACCAAGCTGTGGAGAACTGAATTTAAGATGGCCACCACAGGTCACATGACATCAACTAACCAATAGGTTTACAGCATATATCTCAAGGTAGGAAAACAGGCAACCAATTACAATGCTTCTTATAAAACAAGAATAATCACCACATTCACCCCTCCTTTTAAAATATACTTCAACCCAGGTAGTCTTTACAGTTTACAATTAGTTATTTATGACTAGAACAATACATGTATAATGACTTCAACAATTTTAAAAATTTTACTATCAGATTATTTTAAAAGTCCATTTTTAATCGGTCGACCGGACATCTTGTTCGTGTCGACCTTCTTAGCCTTAATGAAGTTCCTTGCCCTCCCACACCAGGAGACACAAAAATATCTTCTGCAGGGAGGCTATCAATATCCCGATTATCAATGGTTTCCGGATTGGAAGTCCCATTAGAAGGTAGACTGGGAGGATCATAAACATCCATCGGGGGCAGACTAAGAGAATTGTAAGTGTCTGCAATAGGATTGGAAATATTCGTAGTATCTGTGACGACATCAACACTATCTGAATCATGGCTATTGTTAATGTCCTCAGAAGAAGGCTGGCCACCACAAGGAACTAAGTCTTTAACTGAAACCGTACTTTCTTTCCCGTCTTGGAATCGAATATGAGCATGTTGGGAATTTGCCTCCAATAGCTCCACCTCCTCCACTAAAGGATCATACTTTGACAGTCTAACATGACGTCGGAGCAGCACAGGTCCCTGCATAGTAAGCCATGAAGGTACCGAATATCCCGTAGTGGATCTCCACGGATAGTTGAAGAGCCTTTCATGGGGAGTCACATTAGTAGCCGTTGAAAGCAATGATCTAATGGAATGCAGGGCATCAGGCAATACCATTTCCCACTGTGTATTCTCAAGGTTCCGAGATGTCAAAGCCAACATAACTGCCTTCCAGATCACCCCATTATATCGTTCGCACTGTCCATTACACTGGGGATTATACGGGGTAGTTCTGCTAGTAGAAATTCCCTGACTCTGGAGGTATTCCTTCAACTGGGAAGACATAACAGAACTTCCCTGATCCAAATGGATATACGCAGGCATCCCAAAAATGACAAAAAGTTGAGTCAGACATTTAATAACTGTAACAGCTGATACATCTGCACAAGGAAAAGCAAAAGGGAACCTTGAAAACTCATCCACAACAGTAAATATATATCGATTCTGAGTCGTTGAAGGAAGGGGCCCCTTAAAATCAATACTCAGGCATTCAAAGGGAAAAGTAGCTTTTATAAGATGAGCTTGTTGAAGCTTAGAGAAATTTGGTTTACACCGGGCACAGACAGAGCATGACAACGTCATCCGCTTGACGTCTTCAACTGAAAAGGGTAAATTCTTACTACGTACAAAGTGTATCATCCCCGTAACACCAGGATGGCACAAAGCATTATGAAGATTAATAAATTCTTTATCCTGACTGCTATACCTTCTTGACTTGATAGCAATTGGCTTACAGTACGGCATCAAATTAGAAAAAGATGGTAATGGAGAAATGGATAAAGAAGTTAATCCACAAATAGACAAAGGTGGCTTAGTTCCTCCGAAAGAAAGACTGAGGGACTCATGTAATTGAAGCACATCATGACCAATCAAAATATCCGCACAGAGATTAGGCAGAACAGATAGGCGTATATCAGTATACGTATTACCTAGGAGAATTAATTTCACAAGGCAACAACCAGCTACTTGTGAGGTGAGAGTCGTCTGAGCCATACACACCTGATAAGAAACAGGCGAAATTTTCAAACGCTTCTCCCTCACAAACTGAAGACTTATAAAGCTCTCAGTACTGCCCATATCTATAAGGGCCTTCACTTCTAACCCATTAACTTGGGCCATAACTATAGCTTTGTTTAGGCCATGGGAAAAGGCGGCAGAAACTGATGCAATAAACGCCCTATCTAAAGGCTGAATGGTCGCAGAGGAGGCAACCGATTTACAAACACATGCGTAATGACCTCCCTTGCCGCATTTACTACACACAGCCTCCCGGGCAGGGCACTTCAAACGGGGGTGCCGAGCGATCCCGCAGAAATAACACTTCTGAATCCTAGAGGCAACAGCTGCCGAAGTAGAAACTGTTTCAGAATCTGGTAAACCACTCCTATTAAATCCACATAATTCCCTTTCATCCGGAACTGCTGAATCCACGGTCGCAGGCCGATCAAAAGGAGCATAAGAATCCAAACTTCTCTGAGTCAAATCCAATGTAAAGGCTTGCTCAAAAGCACTCTTAAGATCCAAGGTCTTATTTTCTAATAATCGCTGACGAATTGATCTAGACAGTAATCCATTAATAAATGCATCTCGTACTGACTCTTCCCTATATTCTTCTGCAGACACGGCCCTATAATTACAGTCAGCACCAAGGCGCCGGAGTGCCTGTAAATAGGCATCCAAGGATTCTCCCGCCTGCTGCCTACGGGCAGATAAAAGGTGACATGCAAATACCTCATTTTTGGGTTTAACAAAAATCTTTTCCAACGTAGCAATAGCCAATTCATAAGTTTCACAGTCCAAAATATACTTGTACACATCCGGAGCAATGTAGTTGATTAGTATATCCAACTTCAGAGATTGCTGATCCAACACACCCAAAGAGTTTTTAAATGTACGATACCAATGTTTCCATTGATCATCCACTCCTGCAGAATTAGGGTCAGCATTAAATCGTTCCGGTCGAAGAAATCGAAGATATTGTTCCATTATAGCAAAAGGTTAATAAATTGAAATGAAGAGTAGATTGCCTTTCAAAAGCTAGGCTCTATTAACCTTAAAAACCAACAGTACATCCTAAGCTCCCAGTCTCAACCAAGCTGTGGAAAACTGAATTTAATATGGCCACCACAGGTCACATGACATCAACTAACCAATAGATTTACAGCATATATCTCAAGGTAGGAAAACAGGCAACCAATTACAATGCTTCTTGTAAAACAAGAATAATCACCACACTCCCCCACTGCTGCCAGGATCTTTTCCAGCAAGGGCTTAACTGTTAAAGGTCGTCCGTCCGTGGAGGTATATCCGCGGCGGGACCAGATGGCGAGGTACTCCATACACGAATTGCATGTGAACATGCTGTCCGAGCAAATCGTGTATGGGGTTGGGAAGGTCTCGGGGTGGGTAACCACGTACGCCACCGCAGACAGTTCAGCCTGCTGTGCGCTCATAGTGCTGGGGAGCCTAATCGCCAGGGCAATGTTTGCCGCAGGGTCATAAACTCCACACCCTGTGAGTCATTCGCCAGCAGATACCGTGCTGGAACCGTCTACGTAGATCTCGCGGCCTGTGGGGTGTATCCCGGCCCGTAAACCTATGTTGACCTCCCATACCTCCTCGACGGAACACCGATGGGCTGTTCCAGGATATACCAGGTTGGCCGCGAGCTTCGGCTCGCAAAGACCTTTAGCTTTGAGATCCATCTGAGAAAGGAGGAGGGTCCAGCGTGCAATCCGAGCGCTGCTTACAGTACCATCCTTAATCCTTCCATCCAGAAGCATCCTTGTGGGTGTGTGGTGGGTGAGGAGAGTGATGGGAGAGGTTCCTGTGAAGATCGCTGATCTGTTCACAGCCCAATGCGTGGCCAGGAGATGCCGTTCGCAACTGGAAAAACTCCTCTCCACATCCGTAAGCACCCTGGAGGAGTAAACCACCGGCCTCAGCTTGCCGTGTCGCTCCTGGAGCAGCACGGCACTCAGGCTGTCTCCACTAGCGGCTACTTCCAGGAAAAACTCCTCTCCCCCATCTATGGCCCCTAGGGCTGGCGCGGTCTGCAGGTCCCTTTTCAACTTCTCGAATGCTGCCTGACAACCCTCATCCCAAGACCACTCAACTCCCTTGTGTAAGAGTCGGAGTAGCGGGGCTGCTGTGGCTGCATAGTCCTTGATGAAGTCTCTGCAGTACCCGGTCAGTCCCAGAAAGGACCTCACACCCGTTACTGTGTTAGGGATCGGCAAATCTTGCACCGATTCCCGTCTAGCCTTATCTATGGCTCTTTCCCCAGCGCGGATGGCCAGACCCAGGAATTTCACCACCTGCTGGCCGATCCGTGCTTTCTTTGGGTTTATTTTGTAACCCTTCCTTTCCAGTAGCTCCAATAATTCGGCTAATAGTGGGCCGTGCTCCTCCCTTGAATCCGTGAACAGGAGCAAGTCGTCCACATACTGCACTATCTGATTGGGCTGGCTAAATTCCTTTAAACTTCCTGCCATGCACTGATGGAAAATGCTGGGGCTGTTGTGGAAACCCTGTGGCAAGCAGTTCCAAGTGCCTTTAAAAGTAAAGGCAAACTTGTACTGATCCTCCCGCCGCAACGGAATGGACCAAAAACCATTCGAGATATCCAGCACCGTGAACATGGTCGCGGATGCTGGAATACTCCCTATTAGGTCGGCAACTGCTGCTACCGTGGGCGTGCAGGCTGGGCTGTTACTGTTAAGGACTCTGTAGTCCACCGTGGCCCTCCACGAATTGTCCGGCTTCTTTACCGGCCATAATGGGGAGTTCACGTGAGTGGCTATCGGCCTCAACACGCCCTGCTGCACCAATGAAGATATTGCTGTCTCCATGTCGGGTTCTGCTTCCGTGGGGAAGTTATACTGCTTTTGGGGTCGGATCATGGGGTCCCCGTCTATGCTGACCTCAAACCCGGTGACCCTCCCACAGTCGTGCTTGTGGGTGGCAAACACGGTCAGATTGTCCGACACACACGCTTGCAAGTCCGTTGGGACGTCCGCGACCATAAGCTCGAGGTCGTAACCTCCTGACGGCTTCATGGTGCACAGGGTCCCCTTTTCTCCCTTCCCTGGGATCACGACTACCTTGCCTAACCCATTCTCGGCTCCCCAGAGACAATGATTTCTAAGGTCCACGAGGATCCCGTGTTCCACCAAGAAATCAGACCCGAGGATGCCTTTGCCACCCCCCTCGTTCCACTTCATCAGGATACACGTCCATGTGGTGTGGAGTGCTCCCAAATGAATGGAGAGCGGGATGGAGAACGCGCCAGCCTGTTCTTTGCCTGTGAAACCCGCTACTGCGAATGGAGCCTGGGTAGACAGAGGTGAGGCAAAAGGTTTAGCTGTGTGGATCACGGTACATGATGCCCCCGTATCCAACAGGTAACTACCCTTTTCCTTCTCTACCTCCATCTCCACAAGGGGTCTTCTCCACGCGTCATAACGGAGCCGACACAGGTAGATGGGCTGCGCTGGCTTTAGTCATTGGGGCTCTGCAGCTGGGGTTGGGGGAGCAACAGGGCCGTTGACGACTGCCATCTTCCCCTGCGAGGTCATTAGAGACCGCATTGCCTCTAAAACTGACTCTATCACATCGGTTTGGATCGACACATCGGCTCCTTTCTCCAGGATGGGCGTTTGGGCTGGGGCTGAGGGAGCTTTTCCCTTTGAATCCTTCCAGGGATTTTTACAGTCCCGGCGCCAGTGACCTTCCTTCCCACACCCGTAGCAACTACTCTTGGCTTGGGGAGGGCGATTCCCCTCCTGATGCCATTCTCTTTTAGCAGGAGCTGCAGGCCTCGCCTCATGCACCTTTCCCTTCGGGGGAGGCACTTCCTTACTCCTGCTGTTCCTGTAACTTATCGTGAGCTGATCAAGTACTAACTCTTCCGTGGAGCGGGGGTTATTGGGGTCAAACCATGTTTTGGCCTGCTCCCTCACCTGGGGCAAGTAATTGGTGACCAGGCATCGGAGCCAATGAGCTCTTTGATCATTGTCCAGCCCGTTCCGGGCCGGCCCGCCCGGGCAGCTGCGCCGATACACTGACCACAACCTACCGGTGAAAACCCGTGGGGGCTCTCCCTCTAGCTGTACCGTCCTACCCAATCGGAGGAATGGATTTCCGTCATCTTTCCCCATAACCTGCAGGAAATCATCCCGTAAGTCCTCATACACCCTGTGTCCTCTCTTGCTCTCATCAGAGAGACACTGGAGGATCAAGCTGTCCAGGGAGAACAGCAGCATTCTGGACTGCTCTCTCCCATCGCAGTCATTAACTGCTGCGGTCTGCTCCACGTCCCTAAAATGGACGAAGGGCTCTCCTGACTCGGAGAGTTTTGGGATGTGGCTTATCATTGCCCTTAGCTGTTGTGTGCTGTGGGGCATTATGATCTGATTCACGAGGGGTCCATCCTCGCCATCGTCGTTGCCCGGACCGAGCCTCTGGTGTCGAGCGGGACAGATCGGTGCCGGCTTCGACTCTACTACCTGGGGTTGCTCTACCTCCGGAATCTCTTCGACTAACTTCACTGTTTCTTTCTTCTCATCCCAAGACTCACTATAGCTGGGAGGTGCCGATGGCATGGTGGTTGGTACCACAACTGCCTCTTGTGGAATCGGTCTTTTGGATTCCCTGGCTAACTGAAGCTGGCTCGCTGGTGGGTTTATGAGGCACACCAAGCCGTTTGCCTTCGCTAGGGCCGTTCTCAGGTCCTCTAGCTCCCTGTGGCAAGCGCTATGGTCGGTGTTCTCAGACCTATCCTCCATGGCCATCTTGTACGCTGCCCTAGCTCCCAGAATACTTTCCTCTTGTGCCTCTACCTGCTGAGCTAGGCGGAATCACCTGTCTCTTATTCTACCTTCACTGGCCTTGGCCTCAATGACCTGACACTCCAAGTAATCTATCTTGGTCTCATGGCGGTGAGTTACGGATTGGCGTTCCTGATTCAGCGCGTTGAGCAATGCAATCAGTTTCTTTCCTCCCGCAACCTTTTCCTCTACTTCTGCTAGTAACCCTTTGATCTGGGCCGTCTGTGCTACAACGACTTGGTCCAAAAGCTGGACTTGCTTCTTGTAGCACATCAGCCAGACCGCTTTTTCTACAGATCTTTTTTGCTCTTTGCTTTCTGTCCATTTGGTGGCTGCGTCTAGCGGGCGCCTATCTCTTAATAGGTTGGATATCCACTGTTTTGTAAGGTTTACCTTCCCAAAAACATAATCCACTATTCTCTCATCCATCACATTTCGTTTATTCAGACCTTGATCTAAAACACTACATTCCGGCTGCCAAGGTCCTGCCGTGGTCGCCATCTCTGTAGGGGGTTTCTCTTGCTTGCTCTGGTCTCCTGCCAGGCTTCTTGCAATAATTACCCATGAGTGGTTCGACCCACTCTCCCGTACGGTTCTAGACCTTGGACTTAGGTGCAGGGAACTGTAGTGCAGAGAAACCTCAATAGACCAGGTTGAATAGCACGAAATGGATGCCTTTATTGAACAGTTTGCAACATTATAAAACACATGTCATATGCACAGATTAAAGAAACTACAAGCATGCACACATCTATAAACTTAACTCTACAGAAATGGGGAACACATGGCACATCGTAAAAGGGGTAACACATTACAACTACCCTTAACCCCCTCCCCTAGACCTAAATAAGTTTCGACTTGAGGAACTCGGGATCATGCTCACCACTTTAACAATTGTGAAAAAGGGGTTCACAGCCTTTCGACACCGCTTGCCGTTGTCACGTGGGTTTGGAAGCTTCTGGCGCAGCTTGTTTTCCTCTTGGTTCTCCTGCGATGAGGCAGCCGATACAGCCTTGGTGAGCGCTCGCCACGGATGAATCCGTTACCGACGTGACTTTGAGACACTGGAGTGCCGGGCCCTGAGTGTCCTCTTATCCGGCCTGGGTCGTCGATCCCTCGATGGTCTTCCCCGGGGCGGGACGCTGGTCCCAAAAAGCCCTTTTTATACAGTCATAATTGTCCTTCTGATTTGAAGTCAAGGCTGGAGTACAGGGTGTCTTTTTCTTCGGCCTGGGTCGTCGATGATCTCCCGACAAAAGTACCCAGGCCACCCTCGTCGTCTTCCCGTCGTGGCTGGGCCTTGCCTGGCCGAGCTGGCTTCCAAGCCGAAGTCTTCTCGTCGTCTTCCGTTCCGAACCGAAGTGCTGTGTGAAGGTCTCAACCGAAAAGTCTGTCCCGAAGCGTTTTTGAAGCGTTGAAGAAGTGAAGCTACTGATGGACTTTTCAATCCACAGTTATACCTTTTTGGAACATTCTTATCTCCCGCCAAATCATAGTCCTGTCTTTGTAATAATTTTGGCGGGCAGAACTCTCTGCAGGGGTGTTTTGTCTTCATAACGGGAGCAGGTGATAGCTTAACTGGCCTTCCTGGGCCGATAATGTCTTGGCTTTGTCACCGTAACTCGGTTTGTATATTGATCGGTCTGGAGATTGCCCTCGATGGCTGTTAAATGGCTTCTCTTTGTACAGTAAATGGGTTTAAGTGTTCGTTCAATTGTCCGCCCATTTCTTGATGGGCCTCATCCTGCTACCCAAATCTGGCCTGTACTTATAATCTAATCAATATGTATACTCAGTTCCATGAGTTTCGGCTTCCCGAAACTGGTTTTCGCGGGCTTAATGTCCTCAATCCACAAGCCTGTCTGGCTTGCAGTAACAGAAATTCAAATGGTCCCAGAAACTGGTCACGAGGTCTGGCGGCCATTTTGTGTGCCCCTTTTTCAAAGGTTTTTCTGTATAAGCTTCTTTTTGGTCAATAAATCTGTCTTATTAACCCTAATTTCCTGCGTGATTATTTGATGAAAATTTCGCGAATCCTACAATCCTCTGAATCAGCTGCTGGCTGGTTACCTCCCTCCAACCGAGAGGAAGAAAAAGGCTAAAGGTAAAGAGAACAAGGACTACTTCAAACCCTCTGAGCCTTTTGGTGTTAGATGGGATGAGAAATGCGAAGAGGCCTTCCACACCTTAAAGCAAAGTCTGACTCAAGCCCCCGTGTTGTCTTTTGCAAACCCACAGCTGCCATATGTGCTACACGTGGATGCCAGTCAAGAAGGGTTGGGTGGTGTGTTGTATCAGGACCAAGGAGCAGGGCTGAGACCTGTAGCGTTCATCAGTCGCAGTCTTACGCCATCAGAGCGTAACTACCCAGCTCATAAGCTAGAATTCTTGGCGTTGAAGTGGGGGGTGGTGGATAAGCTGCAGGATTATCTGTATGGAGCGAAGTTTGAAGTGAGGACAGACAATAATCCATTAACCTATGTGTTGACTTCGGCAAAACTTGATGCCACCGGCCACCGCTGGCTTGCTGCACTATCTGCTTATGACTTTAGTCTCAGGTACAGACCTGGGAACCAGAACATTGACGCAGATGCTCTGTCTCATCGCCCACACTACCAGAAACCAGAGTGGAAAGATGTTGCTTCAGCAGATGTGAAAGTAATGTGTCAGATGTCCGTGGTATCTGGACCAAAGAATTCATTTCATGCCTGAGAGATTGACCACTTGGGAGCGTCAATGCATGCTGTTCCCCAGGCATTTTGCAACCTTTCCAGTTTGGATGTACAAAACTTACCCATGTTGTGTTCATCTGAAATATCCAAAGCACAACAGGAGGATCCCTGTATTCATGAGGTGTTTTCAGCTCTCCATCTGGGTGATATTACACAGATCAACAAATCAAAACATCCTGACTGTCGTCTGCTCCTAAGAGAATGGGACCACTTGGAAATTAAAGAGGGAGTGTTGTGTAGAATCACTCACCCACCCACTAAACCATTTCATTCACAGTTGCTCCTGCCTGAAAAGTACAGGGAAATAGTGATGAAGTCTTTGCATGATGACGCAGGTCATCTGGGAGTAGATAAGACCTATGGGTTGGTCAAGGACAGATTCTATTGGCCGCGTATGAAGTCTGCGGTTGAGGAGTTCTGCAAGTCCTGTGCACGTTGTGTCCAGAGAAAGACTTTACCTAAAGGAGTTGCTCCTCTGTTTCACATGCAAAGTGATGGACCTCTAGACCTTGTCTGTATGGATTTTCTGTCCATCGAACCCGATTCCAGCAATACCGCAAATGTCTTGGTCATTACAGATCATTATACTCGCTATGCCCAAGCTTTTCCCACAAAGGATCAGAAAGCATCCACCGTTGCCAAAGTGTTGTGGGAGAAATACTTCATCCACTATGGACTGCCAAAGCAAATACACAGTGATCAAGGTAGAGACTTTGAAAGTAGACTTATACATGAGTTGTTGTCCATGCTCGGGATTGAGAAGTCAAGAACAACTCCATACTATCCTCAGGGAGATCCTCAACCTGAGCGGTTTAACCGTACTTTGTTAGACATGCTTGGAATGCTGGATTCAAAGCGAAAAAACAAGTGGAGTCGGCACATTGGACATCCTGTTCATTCTTATAATTGTACCCGAAATGACGCTACTGGTTTTTCACCGTACTACCTCATGTTTGGACGTGAAGCGAGGATGCCGGTGGATTTGTGTTTCGGAGTATCCAGTGATGGCACATCACAGAGAACTTACCTCAAGTATGTATCTGACATGAGAAAGGAATTGCAAGCTGCTTATGAACTTGCTGAGTCTGTTTCTGCCAAACAGAATAAAGGAAATAAGCAGAGGTATGACCAGAAGATCCGTTTTTCCCAACTCATGCCTGGTGACCGAGTTCTCATACGGAACCTAGGACTTCAAGGAAAACATAAGTTAGCAGACCGCTGGGCTTCTACACCTTACATTGTTGAAAGTCAAATGTCACAACTACCTGTGTTTCGGCTAAAACCTGCAGGTGGGAATGGACCCATAAAAATACTGCACCGGAATCATATCCTGCCATTGGGACAGCAAGTGCGTCTGGATCCGCCAGCGGATAATGAGCCGACACCTAGTAGGAGAACCCTGCAGAGAAGAAGGAAAAAAACAAGAAACCAGGAAAACTTTGTTCCAGAAGACAGAAAACCCATGACACAGTGTGTGGATCATGAGGAACCTGATGAGTCGGAAGATGAAGAATGGGATCTATGGTACGACCTCCCAGAAAGACGCATAAGACAGAATCTGGATGAATTGTCTGAACCATTTAGCTCAGACTTGGACATGGTCTGGGAAGAACCAGATGCTTCCGAGAAGGAGATAAAAGAGACTGAAAGGCATGATAACAAAGGAACCAACGCCTCCAACGTAGTTGAAGGAACTGAAGACCGGGTATCCGAAATAAGGAGCTCATAGCGAGTTAAGAAGGTTCCTGAAAGATTGACATACAGTACACTAGGAGTGCCAAGTGTAATGATAGCCCCTACGGTTCGATATGTTACCTCCCTTTATACATGGTTGGGAAGCATGCAACCACTTATGTGTAAAGTTCATTAGTCATGGGGACATGCCTATATTTGGTAGGGGGGGAGTGTAATACCCAGTGGAAATGTTATGTACGCTAAGTATGGTTATCAATCTTTAACTTAGACACTGTATTATCATTGTTATAAATCCCTGGGTTAAAGTTGCCCATGTGAAGGTACGGCAAGAACTTTTAAGGACACAATGTGACTAAGAGCATACTTTCCATAATTCTGCACCAGTATCAACTGTTGCAGACAGTGAGGCTGCGCAGTCTCCAGGCAGAAACCCCAGGAGGAACGGGTGGAGTCGGGTTTTTCGAGCGGGAAAAAGGAGTGACTGGGAGAGAAGAGGGCAGGAGCTCTGAAAAGAGGGCTCAGGAGGCAAATGGCTGCCGCATCCCGTCCCGGGCTTCCAAACTCGGCCACCGCCCTTCATATTAGTAGCTCTGCATCCAGAACTCAAAGTGGGATTCAGTGATCGTGAAGAGAATTCAACGAAGGGGTTCGGAGTCGTAAGTCTTGCAGACATTATACATACCATGAGCTCCAACTTAAGCGAGCCAATGAAAGAGTGCACTCGAATTTGGACACAGGGACAGATTCTCCTTTGAATCCATGTAAATGGAGAATGTATGTTTATTATGTCTAGATTCATTCTAATGTATGCAAACGTCTAATTTAGTTCATTGACCTGTAATCTTCTTATACTGTCTGACGTTAAAACTATAAAGTAAGATAATTAGAATTAAGGCATTGTAGTAGTGATCTCCTTACTGGACTATAGAATACTGTCTACAACAGAGACCACATCTCACATATATCTAGAGAACCGTGAAGGGGTTACACAATGAACACTTTTAACATGCAACATTAGCTGAAAATAGTCTATTTATATATTCAGTCTTTCGGGAGGCCTCCTGATCCTTTCTGGATAGCGCCTTTCCCGAGTGTCTTGCTCTTGGTGCGGAGGCGATTCTGGCCCCCTGTCGTCGGTTGGTTCATCAGCTTCCGATGCTACTGTTTCTGGGGTAGATGCGACCTGTACGTTGGGTTCATCACCAGGTACGTATGAGCGAGGCATGGGGTTGACTTATTCCTGTGACTCTAGGATCTGGTCAGCATGGCGTCTCACGATGCTCTCCCCAATGTCCACTGTGTACATTAGTGGGCCCTGCCGTGTGCATATCGTTCCTGGCTGCCATTTTTCTGTTGGTAGTCGCGGGCCAAGACTGGTTGCCCTACATTGAAGCTCCTTGTTGGCTTCTCATGGATGTGCTGGAATTGCTTACTCTCAACATCTCTTCGTACGTTTGGTCTGAGCAAATCCAGGCGAGATCTTAACCTTCGGTTAAAGAACATCATGGCTGGGGCCTGGTTGGTGGCTGCATGTGTCACATTCCGGTAGGCAAACAGGAAATTGTCCAACTTGTGCTGCAGCGGAATGTTGTCATTGTACATAGCCTTTATTGCCTTCTTAAAGGTTTGTACGAACCTCACAGCCAATCCATTTGTGGCTGGATGATACGGGGCGGATGTGTAATGCCTTACCCCATTCATTTTCAAGAACCTCCGGAACTCTTCGGACACAAATTGTGGTCCATTGTCAGAGCAAATCTGTTCTGGCAAGCCATTCCTGGCAAAAATGGTCCGTAGGACTGCAAAAGTTTTCTCCGTGGTGGTGGAGGACATTTTGATGACCTCAGGCCATTTCGAGTGCGCACCCACGGCTATTAAAAACATTGAGTCCATGAATGGACCAGCAAAATCAATATGCACCCGTTGCCATGGAGATGAGGGCCACTCCCATGGGTGTAGAGGGGCCTGTGGTGGTGCATTTTGGACTTTCTGGCATCCTGAGCAGCTCTTGGTCAGGTCCTCGATTTGTTTATCGATTCCCGGCCACCACACATAAGCCCTGGCTAGGCTTTTCATTTTTACCCCTCCCAGATGACCCTCATGAAGCTCATTGAGCACTCTATCCCTTAACTTGGGTGGAATTACCACTCGGGATCCACACATCAAGGTCCCCCGGCACACTGACAGCATTCTCTCCTTGTCGAGAATGCTGGCAACAATGAGTTGCCATGTGCTGGCCATCCCTTCACCGTCAAATCATATACCGGAGACAGTGTTGGGTCATTTCGGGTTTCCTTTTCGATACAAGCGTTAGTTACCGGTAGGTTTTCAACGATAGTCGAATGGAATATTTCGACAGGATCCACTGCTGGTGCTTCCTCTGCAGTAGGCAGTGGCAGGCGTGATAGCCCATCAGCATTTCCATGCTGTTTCGTGCCCTTATATTCAATCTCATAGTGGTGCGCCCCTAGAAAAAGTGACCATCTTTGTTGTCGTTGCGCAGTCATCACCGGAACGCCCTTCTTCGGATTAAAAATGGAGACAAGAGGCTGGTGATCAGTCAGCAAGATGAATTTCTGCCCGTGCAGATAGTGATTGAACTTTTTCACTCCCCACACTTGGCTGAGGGCCTCTCTGTCAATCTGAGCGTAGTTATGCTCGGCTGAGGTTAGTGATCATGACGCAAAGGCTATTGGCCTCTCTGAGCCATCTGAGAATTTGTGTGACAGCACCGCTCCAATGCCATAGGGTGACGCATCACATGCCAACCGAATTGGTAATGCTGGGTTGTAATGGGCCAATACCTCTTTCGATGTGATTAGTGTTTTGCTCTTCTGGAAAGCTCGCCTACATTCGTCACTCCACTTCCATGGCACCCCAGTTTGCAGTAGGGTGTTCAGTGGGTGTAGTATTGTAGACAAATTTGGCAAGAACTTATGGTAGTAGTTTACCAGCCCGAGGAACAACCTCAGTTGTGCCACATTTTCCTGTGCTGGAGCCTTGACTACTGCCTCAATCTTCTCTGGGGACTTATGTAACCCCTCCTTATCGATAATGTGGCCACAATACGAGATCTGTTTTCTAAAAAACTCGCATTTGGGGCGGTTAGCTCGGAGCCCATATTCCTGCAATCTAGTGAGCACCTGCTCCAGGTTAGCAAGGTGATCACTGTCATTTTCGCCCATGACCAGGATGTCGTCCAAATAACACTGGGTCCCTGGGATCCCTTGCAGGACTTGTTCCATTGCCCTCTGCCAAATAGCCAGAGCTGATGCTACCCCAAATACCAGCCGGTTGTATTGGTCGAGACCTTTATGGGTGTTGATTGTGAGGTATTTTTTTGATGCTTCTTCTACCTCTATTTGCAGATATGCCTGGGCCAGATCAATCTTAGTGAAGCGTTTCCCTCCAGATAGCGAGGCGAAAATATCTTCAATCCGCGGAAGTGGATATTGTACGGTGTGAAGGACCGGGTTCACTGTTACCTTAAAGTCCCCACAGATGCGAACCTTCCTTGGTTCCCCAGGCGTGCTGCTCAATGACTTTTTCATCACAGGGACGATGGGTGTAGCCCACTCGCTCCAGTCTACCTTGGACAGTACACCTGAACGTTCCAGACTCTCCAGCTCTGCTTCGACGGCTGGGCGGATCGCATAAGGTACCGGTCTGGCCTTAAAAAATTTTGGGCTTGCGTTTTCTTCCATTTTAATCATCGCTGTCATGCCTTTTAGTTTTCTGAGTCCTTGCTGGAACACTTCTTTTGCGTCAGTTAGGATCTTTGACAGTCGCCCAGGTGTGACGTCGTCATCCTTTTTGTCAGCCACAGTCAGTGCCTGTATGGAATGCCAATCCAGTTGTATTTTCTGGATCCATTTACATCCCAGTAATGGTGGTCCTCCATCTTGCAATACATACAGGTCTAGTTTTGGTGTTTCCTTACCGTTATATATAACGGTCACCCTTATTTTTCCTTTGGGGTAGACTTTTTGCCCCGTGTACGTCTTCAAAATAATTTTTGTGTCTCTCAAGGGTATGTGTGAGAATAGCCGCTCGTAGTCCCATCGGTTTATGACTGTTAGGGCTGATCCTGTGTCCAATTCCATCTTTACCTGGACTCCTGCTATCTTGAGAGTGACCCAAATGGTTCGGTGATCCTCCGTTGTGATCACATTATGTAGATTCAGACAACTCAGTTTCCTGCTTTCGGAGTCGTTAGCACTCTTTTGTTTGTCTGAACTATTCTCCATCACCTTATGTACCTTCTTGTACTTTTCTTTTGGAGCTTTCTTATTGCTGGTTTTCTTTCCCGACCTGCAGACTCGTGCTATGTGTCCTACTTTTCCACACTGTCTGCACACTTTGTCTTTGAACCAGCAATCATTGTGATCGTGTGTTGTTCTGCCGCAGCGATAGCACTTCTCTGTTCTGTATGACATTTCGTTTGTGCCATATTCTTGCGGTCTCTGTTGTATCTCTGCAGCACCCCGTGCTGCTGCTTCATATGATACCGCAATGCTGAAAGCCTTGTCCAGCGTAAGGTCCTTTTCAGATAAAAGCCGTTTCTGGGTTCCTTCACTTTGAAGCCCACACACAAACTTGTCCCTTAAGGTATCTGCCAGTCCCGTTCCAAACTGGCAGTGTTTCGATAGTTTGCGCAGTTCTGTTAAATATTCAGCATTGCTTTCATCCTTATGCTGGTTCCGTTTGTGAAACTTGAATCTTTCTGCTATCAGCAGCGGTTTGGGGTTTAAATGTTCCTGTAGTATCGTTACTATGTCTTCAAAACCCTTTTCCACTGGCTTTGCTGGGGTTACCAGATTTCGTGATAAGCCATACGTCTTTGCACCCATTAAATTTAACGATACCGGTGCTTTCTTGTCATCTGACACCTCATTTGCCTTGCAGTATACCTCTATTCATTCGACATATGTAGTCCAATCTTCGACTTCATTGTCAAATGCGGTGATACTGCCACTCTTCGGCATTTTGGGTGTGGTTTAAAATAGCTTCAGATGGCGTCTCCCGCGCTTTCCTTCCTCCCCCGCTGCTGCCAACGCTGCTCTCGGCGGTCCTCGTGGCAATGGCGGCACCCTGTAGGTTTCGCGCGCTTCTCCTGCGCTGCTGCCAACGCCGCTCTCGGCGGTCCTCGTGGCAATGGCGGCACCTCGCGGGTTTCTGCACGTCTCTCTCCCTCTCCTCGATGCTGCTCGGCCCCTGAACACCGGCTGCGCCCTGTGCGCCCTGCCCTCTCTCTCTCTCTCCCGTCGACGCTGCTCGGCCCTTTGCTGTGCCGCTCGGTTGGGCTCTAGCCCGCCGCTGTCCGGGAAGGTTCTGCGCACTACCTGTTGCCAGCCCGTTTCGCTGGACCACCGCGACTGGAAAGCCAAGCCTGGCTCTCAACAGCCTCCCCCGCAATTCTCGAGTCTCTGCTGGATGACTGGGCGGTTGCCCGTGGTCGACACCCGTGTCTCTGGCCTTGACCTCCAATCTACTGGTCTCCAGGAACGAATCCCTGGGAGGTGATGCAGAGTTGCAGGTAGCTTCGAACTTGCCTCGTCGTCAATGTTGTGTCTGGGTATAATAAGATACAGACTGCAGCAGAAATGGTACAACAGGTGTTTACTCAACGTGGCTCACAGTTGAACTGACTGTACAGATTACTACTCAGTGCTAAATACAGGTGTGGTCACTGCCGGTACTACAGTATACATGAGCTGTAAAAAGTAGTTCCCCCCCTTAAAGGTATATACATTACAGTTGACAGTGTTGAATGCCTTTGTGAGATCAAAGAAGGCCATGTACAGCGGTTGGTGCTGTGCCCTTCATTTCTCTTTTAATTGACGCGCGGTGAAGATCATGTCCATTGTGCCCCTTAGTGGGCGGAATCCGCATTTACAAAGGTGGCAGAAAACCACTAGGTTCGATTCATGAGTTACGCCGTATTCTGCATTTAAAAACTTCAAAGGCTTGACTTCTCACCTCAGAAAGGTCACCGAAGACACCGTGTCTACAATACTCAGGGGTCTGCTTATCTCTGTTGACTCTCACTTCCCCCTGCAGACACAACCATGTTTCCTGTCTCATCAGTGAAAGACTGCTTGTGACATTCACCAACTTTATTTCACTTTGTAAAACATTTTTACCCAGCAAAGCATTTCAAGAAATATTAAAATTAAGGATCGGTATATACTTTCTACAGTCTGCACTGTCCCATCACACACTCCCAGGGCAGGTACAGCACGGATTAGATAAAGAGTAAAGCTCCCTCTACACTGTCGCATCAAGCACTCCCAGGGCAGGTACAGCACGGGTTAGATACAGAGTAAAGCTCCCTCTGCACTGTCCCATCAAACACTCCCAGGGCAGGTACAGCATGGGGTTAGATACAGAGTAAAGCTCTCTCTACACTGTCCCATCAAACACTCCCAGGGCAGGTACAGCATGGGGTTAGATACAGAGTAAAGCTCCCTCTACACTGTCCCATCAAACACTCCCAGGGCAGGTACAGCACAGCTTAGATACAGAGTAAAGGTCCCTCTACACTGTCCCATCAAACACTCCCAGGGCAGGTACAGCACGGGTTAGATACAGAGTAAAGCACTCTCTACACTGTCCCATCAAACACTCCCAGGGCAGGTACAGCATGGGGTTAGATACAGAGTAAAGCTCCCTCTACACTGTCCCATCAAACACTCCCAGGGCAGGTACAGCACAGCTTAGATACAGAGTAAAGGTCCCTCTACACTGTCCCATCAAACACTCCAAGGGCAGGTACAGCATGGGGTTACATACAGAGTAAAGCTCCCTCTACACTGTCGCATCAAACACTCCCAGGGCAGGTACAGCATGGGGTTAGATACAGAGTAAAGCCCCCTCTACACTGTCACATCAAACACTCCCAGGGCAGGTACAGCATGGGGTTAGATACAGAGTATAGGTCCCTCTACACTGTCCCATCAAACACTCCCAGGACAGGTACAGCACGGGTTAGATACAGAGTAAAGCTCCCTCTACACTGTCCCATCAAACACTCCCAGGGCATGTACAGCACAGCTTAGATACAGAGTAAAGCTCCCTCTACACTGTCACATCAAACACTCCCAGGACATGTACAGCATGGGGTTAGATACAGAGTCAAGCTCCCTCTACACTGTCCCATCAAACACTCCCACTGCTGGTACAGCACGGGTTAGATACAGAGTAATGCACTCTCTACACTGTCCCATCAAACACTCCCAGGGCAGGTACAGCATGGGTTAGATACAGAGAAATGCACTCTCTACACTGTCCCATCAAACACTCCCAGGGCAGGTACAGCACGGGTTAGATACAGAATAAAGCTCTCTCGACACTGTCCCATCAAACACTACATGGCAGGTACAGCACAGCTTAGATACAGAGTAAAGCTCCCTCTACACTGTCGCATCAAACACTCCCAGGACATGTACAGCACGGGTTAGATACAGAGTAAAGCTCCCTCTACACTGTCGCATCAAACTCTCCCAGGGCAGGTACAACACGGGGTTAGATACAGAGTCAAACTCCCTCTACACTGTCCCATCAAACACTCCCAATGCTGGTACAGGACGGGTTAGATACAGAGTAAAGCTCCCTCTACACTGTCACATCAAACACTCCCACTGCTGGTACAGCACGGATTAGATACAGAGTAAAGCTCCCTCTACACTGTCACATCAAACACTCCCAGGGCAGGTACAGCATGGGTTAGATACAGAGTAATGCACCCTCTACACTGTCCCATCAAACACTCCCAGGGCAGGTACAGCATGGGTTAGATACAGAATAAAGCTCTCTCTACACTGTCCCATCACACACTACAGGGCAGGTACAGCACGGGTTAGATACAGAGTAAATCTCCCTCTACACTGTCCCATCAAACACTCCCAGGGCAGGTACAGCATGGGTTAGATATAGAGTAAAGCTCCCTCTACACTGTCACATCAAACACTCCCAGGACAGGTACAGCACGGGTTAGATACAGAGTAAAGCTCCCTCTACACTGTCCCATCAAACACTCCCAGGGCAGGTACAGCATGGGGTTAGATACAGAGTAAAGCTCCCTCTACACTGTCCCATCAAACACTCCCAGGACAGGTACAGCACGGGTTAGATACAGCGTAAAGCTCCCTCTACACTGTCCCATCAAACACTCCCAGGGCAGGTACAGCACAGCTTAGATACAGAGTAAAGCTCCCTCTACACTGTCGCATCAAACACTCCCAGGACATGTACAGCACGGGTTAGATACAGAGTAAAGCTCCCTCTACACTGTCGCATCAAACACTCCCAGGGCAGGTACAGCACGGGTTAGATACAGAGTAAAGCTCCCTCTACACTGCCCCATCCAACACTCCCACTGCTGGTACAGCACAGGTTAGATACAGAGTAAAGCTCCCTCTACACTGTCGCATCAAACACTCCCAGGGCAGGTACAGCACGGGTTAGATACAGAGTCAAGCTCCCTCTACACTGTCCCATCAAACACTCCCACTGCTGGTACAGCACGGGTTAGATACAGAGTAAAGCTCCCTCTACACTGTCACATCAAGCACTCCCACTGCTGGTACAGCACGGATTAGATACAGAGTAATGCTCCCTCTACACTGTCCCATCAAACACTCCCAGGGCAGGTACAGCATGGGTTAGATACAGAGAAATGCACCCTCTACACTGTCCCATCAAACACTCCTACGGCAGGTACAGCACGGGTTAGATACAGAATAAAGCTCTCGCTACACTGTCCCATCAAACACTACAGGGCAGGTACAGCACGGGTTAGATACAGAGTAAATCTCCCTCTACACTGTCCCATCAAACACTCCCAGGGCAGGTACAGCATGGGTTAGATACAGAGTAAAGCTCCCTCTACACTGTCACATCAGACACTCCCAGGACAGGTACAGCACGGGTTAGATACAGAGTAAAGCTCCCTCTACACTGTCCCATCAAACACTCCCAGGGCAGGTACAACACGGGGTTAGATACAGAGTCAAGCTCCCTCTACACTCTCCCATCAAACACTCCCACTGCTGGTACAGCACGGGTTAGATACAGAGTAAAGCTCCCTCCACACTGTCACATCAAACACTCCCACTGCTGGTACAGCACGGATTAGATACAGAGTAAAGCTCCCTCTACACTGTCCCATCAAACACTCCCAGGGCAGGTACAGCACAGGTTAGATACAGAGTAAAGCTCCCTCTACACTGTCCCATCAAACATTCCCAGGGCAGATACAGCACGGATTAGATACAGACTAAAACTCTCTCTACACTGTCCCATCAAACACTACAGGGCAAGTACAGCACGGGTTAGATACAGAGTAAATCTCCCTCGACACTGTCCCATCATACACTCCCAGGGCAGGTACAGCACGGGTTAGATATAGAGTAAAGCTCCCTCTACACTGTCACATCATACACTCCCAGGACAGGTACAGCATGGGTTAGATACAGAGTAAAGCTCCCTCTACACTGTCCCATCAAACACTCCCAGGGCAGGTACAGCATGGGTTAGATACAGAGTAAAGCTCCCTCTACACTGTCGCATCAAACACTCCCAGGACAGGTACAGCATGGGTTAGATACAGAGTAAAGCTCCCTCTACACTGTCCCATCAAACACTCCCAGGGCAGGTAGAGGACAGGTTAGATACAGAGTAAACCTCCCTCTACACTGTCCCATCAAACACTCACAGGGCAGGTACAGCACGGGTTAGATACAGAGTAAAGCTCCCTCTACACTGTCCCATCAAACACTCCCAGGGCAGGTACAGCACGGGTTAGATACAGAGTAAAGCTCCCTCTACACTGTCCCATCAAACTCTCCCAGGGCAGGTGCAGCACGGGTTAGATACAGAGTAAAGCTCCCTCTACACTGTCCCATCAAACACTCCCAGGGCAGGTGCAGCATGGGTTAGATACAGAGTAAAGCTCGCTCTACACTGTCCCATCAAACGCTGCCAGGGCAGGTACAGCACGGGATTAGATACAGAGTAAATCTCCCTCTGCAGGGTCTCTCTCACTCTCTCTATCTCTCTCTCTCTCTCTCTCTGTCTCTCTCTCGCTCTCTGTCTCTGTCTCTCCGTCTCTCTCTCTCTCTGTCTGCCTCTGTCTCTCTGCCCCTCTGTCTGCCTCTCTGTCTCTCTCTCTCTCTCTCTCTGACTCTCCCTCTCTCTGTCTCTCTCTGACTCTCACTCTCTCTCTCTGTCTCTCTCTCTCCCTGTATCTCTCTGTCTCTCGCTCTCCGTCTCTCTCTGTCAGACTCTCTCTCTGTCTCTCTCTCTCTCTCTGGCTGCCTCTCTCTCTGTCATTCTCTCTCTCTCTGTCTGTCTCTGTCCCTCTCTCTCTGTCACTCGCTCACTCTCTGTCTCTCTGCCTCTCTGTCTGCCTCTCTGTCTCTCTCTCTGCCTCTGTCTCTCTCTGTCTCTCTCACTCTCTGTCTGTTTCCCTCTCTCTCTGTCTGTCTCTCTCTCTCTGTCTCTCTCTCTGTCTCTTGCTCTCTCACTCTCTCTCTCTCTCTCTCTCTCTCTGTCTGTCTCTCTCTGTCTGTCTGTCTCTGTCTGTCTATCTCTCTCTCTCTCTCTCTCTCTGACTCTCCCTCTCTATCTTTCTCTCTCTGTCTCTCTCTCTGTTTCTCTCTCTCTCTCTCTGGCTCTATCTGTCTCTCTCTCTATCTCTAGCAGTCTCTCTCACTGTCTGTCTGTCTCTGTCTCTCTCTGTCTGCCTCTCTGCCTGTCTCTATGTCTGTCACTCTCTGTCTCTCTCGATCTCTGTCTCTCTCTCTCTTTTTGTCTGTCTCACTCTCACTCTATCTCTCTCTCTATCTCTCTCTTTCTGTCTGTCTCTGCCTCTCTCTGGCTCTCTCTGTCACTCTCTCTCTGTCTCTGTCTCTCTTTCTGTCTCTCTCACTCTCTTTCTCCCTCTGCCTCTCTGCCTCTGTCTCTCTCTATCTCTGTCTCTCTCTCTGTCTCTCTCTCACCCACTCTCTCTCTCTGTCTCTCTCTGTCTCTCTCTCCCTCTCTCTCTTTTTCTCAATCCCTCTCTCCTCCCCCTGCCTCAGTCTGTCTCTGGAATGAGAAGCAATGAACTCCTGTCGGGAGCTGATAGAGTCACAGAACCGCCTTTCCTGCACCCGTACGATAGCAAAATACTGCAGATGTTGGAAATCCGAAATAACAACAGAAAATGCTGGAAAAACTCAGCAGGTCAGGCAACATCCATGGAGAGAAATTTGAGTTGACGTTTCGGGTCGAACCCTTCTTCAAAACTGGAAAGAAAAGAAAATAGATCAAAGGCAGGGCTGCGATCGGACAAAAGAAGTGAAAGAAACAAAAGTTGTAAAAGAGACAATAAAAGGTATTCGAAGCCAGATGAGATGGTAATAGGCTGAGATTAGGTGTGAAGTGTACTGGCAGGGCAAGAGATAGCTGCCAGGTGTGAGAGAGAAACAAAAGGAAAGTGGGGGGCGGAAAAGTAGTGGAAAAATTACAAGATAAAATGTAATAGGGGCCGAGGTTATGATCTGAAATTGTTAAACTCGATATTGAGTCCGGAAGGCTGCAGAGTGCCTAATCGGAAGATGAGGTGCTGTTCCTCAAGTTTACGTTGAGCTTCCGTGGAACAATACAAGAGGCCAAGGACGGTAAGGTCCGAGTGGGAATGGAGTGGTGAATTAAAGTGACAGGCGACCGGAAGCTCAGGGTCACCCTTACGGACTGAACGGAGGTGTTCCGCAAAGCGGCCACCCAATCTGCGTTTGGTCTCCCCAATGTAGAGAAGACTGCATCGTGAGCAGCGAATACAGTATACTAGATAGCAAGAAGTACAAGTAAATCGCTGTTTCACCTGGAAAGGGTGTTTGGGGCCCTGGACAGTAGGAAGGGGGGAGGTATAGGGGCAGGTGTTACATCTCCTCCGCTTGCACGGGAAGGTGCCAGGCGAAGGGGAAGGGCTGTTTGGGGTGGCAGAGGAGTGGACTAGGGTGTCTCGGAGGGAGTGGTCCCTACGGAATGCTGAAAGGGGAGGGGAGGGGAAGATTCATTTGGTGGTGGGATCACTTTGGAGGTAGCGGAAATGCTGGAGGATGATCCATTGAATGTGGAGGCTGGTGGGGCGAAAGGTGAGGACAAGGGGAACCCTATTGTGGTTCCGGGAGGGAGGGGCAGGGGTGAGGGCAAAAGTGCGGGAGATAGAACTGACACGATCGAGGGCAGTGTCAACCACGATAGAGGGGAATCCTCGGTTGCGGAAAAAGGAAGACATGTCTGAAGCACTGGTGTGGAAGGTGGCATCGTCGGAGCAGATACAGCAGAGACCGAGAAACTGGGAGAATGGAACAGATGCCTTAAAGGAAGCGGGGTGGGAGGAAGTGTAGTCCAGCCTCAGTTAGACTCTTGGGGTCAAGGTATTGGGCTGTCTGGAGCAACAAGGCAGACGTCTGCATTCTCAGACAGAACGCCTGTCCATGCAGGAGCCTGCGAGGGCGGCGTGGTGAAAACTGCACTGTCGGAGGGGCGGTACTGAGGGAGCGCTGCACTGTCGGAGGGGCAGTACTGCGGAAGTGCCGCACTGTCGGAGGGGCCGTAATGAGGGAAAGCTGCATATTTGGAGGGGCAGTAATGAGGGAGTGCTGCACAGTCGGAGTGGCAGTACTGAGGGTGCTCTGCAGTGTCGGAGGGGCAGTACTGAGTGTAGGGGGTTTCTCTTGCTTGCTCTGGTCTCCTGCCAGGCTCCTTGCAATAATTACCCTTGAGTGGTTCGACCCACTCTCCCCTACGGTTCTAGACCTTGGACTTAGGTGCAGGGAACTGTAGTGCAGAGAAAAACTCAATAGACCAGGTTGAATAGCACGAAATGGATGCCTTTATTAAACAGTTTGCAGCATTATAAAATACATGTCATAAGCACAGATTAAAGTAACTACAAGCATGCACATATCTATAAACTTAACTCTATGGAAATGGGGAACACACGGCACATCGTAAAAGGGGAAACACATTACGATTACCCTTAACCCCCTCTCCTAGACCTAACTTAAGTTTCGACTTGAGGAACTCGGGATCATGCTCACCACTTTCAGAATTGCAAAAAGGGGTTCGCAGCCTTTTTGGCACAGCTTTCCGTCGTCACGTGGATTTGGAAACTTCTGGCGCAGCTTGTTTTCCTCTTGGTTCTCCTGCGATGAGGCAGCTGATACAGCCTTGGTGAGCGCTCGCCACGGATGAATCCATTACCGACGTGATGTTGAAGCACTGGATGCGCCTGTGAGAATCCGTTACCGATGGGATGTTGAGGCACTGGAGTGCTGGGCCCGGAGTGTCCTTTTTCTCCGGCCTGGATCGTCGTTTTTCCCGAGGGTGTCTTCTCCTTCAGCCTGGGTCGTCGATGATCTCCCGACAAAAGTACCCGGGCCACCCTTGTCATCTTCCCGTCGTGGCCGAGCCTTGCCTGGCCGAACACCGACCACGTTCCAAAACCGAAGTGCTGCCTTAATCGAAGAGTCTGTCCCGAAGCGTTGAAGAAATGAAAACCGAAGTGAAGCTGTTCCCGAAGCGTTCCAAAAAGAAGAAGCTACTGATGGACTTTTCAATCCCCAGTTATACTTTTTTGGGACAGTCTTATCTCCCGCCAAATCATAGTCCAGTCTTTGTAATATTTTTGGCGTACTTAGAATCTAATTAATATGTATGCTCAGTTCCCTGAGTTTCGGTTTCCTGAAACTGGTTTTCGCGGGCTTAATGTCCTCAATCCACAAGCCTGTCTGACTTGCAGTAACAGAAATCAAATGGTCCCAGAAACTGGTCACGAGGTCCGGCGGCCATTTTGTGTGCCCTTTTATCAAAGGTTTTTCTGGACAAGCTTCTTTTGGTCAATAAAACTGTCTTATTAACCCTATTTTCTTGCGTGATTAATTACTGAAAATTTCGAATCTTACACCCCCTAGCAATGAAAGCCAACATTTCATTGGCCTTCTTAATCACTTGCTGCACCTGCATACTAAACTTTTGAGTTTCGTGCACCAGGACCCCCAGATCCCTTTGTACTTCAGTACTTTCCAGTTTCTTGCCATTAAGATAATAACTTGCTCTACAATTTTTCCTGCCAAAGTGCATAACCTCACACTTTCCAGTGTTGTATTCCATCTGCCAAATCTCTGCCACTTACTTAGCCTGTCTATGTCCCCTTGCAGGTTTTATATGTCCTCCTCACTCACTACTTTCCCTCCCATCTTAGTATCATCTGCAAACTTTGATATGTTACACTCGGTCCCCTCCTCCAAATCGTTAATATAGATTGTAAAG
Source organism: Somniosus microcephalus (assembly GCF_052327205.1). Taxonomy (NCBI): domain Eukaryota; kingdom Metazoa; phylum Chordata; class Chondrichthyes; order Squaliformes; family Somniosidae; genus Somniosus; species Somniosus microcephalus. Next base: position 64,419,168 of record NW_028225179.1, on the reverse strand, counting down.
AGTTGGGCACCCAGCACTGACCCCTACGGAACACCACTAGTTACTGATTGCCAGTCTGAGAATGAACCATTTATCCCAACTCTCTGCCTTCTGTTAGATAGCCAATCCTCTATCCATGCCAGAATATTACCCCCAATCCCGTGATTTTTTATCTTAAGCAATAATCTTTTGTGTGGCACCTTGTCAAATGCCTTTTGGAAGTCTAAATATACTACGTCCACTGGTTCCCCTTTATCCACCCTATATGTTACTTCCTCAAAGAACTCAAGCAAATTTGTCAAACATGACTTCCCCTTCATAAAACCATGCTGACTTTGTCCTATTAAATTATGATTATCCAAATGTCCTGTTACTGTCCCCTTAATAATGGACTCCAAAATGTTACCTACCACAGATGTTAGGCTAACCGGTTATAGTTTCCAGCCTTCTGTCTACTGCCCTTTTTAAATAAGGGTGTTACATTAGCAGTTTTCCAGTCTGCCGGGACCTTTGCTGAGTCCAGGGAGTTTTGGAAAATTATTACCAATGCATCCACAATCCCTACCGTCACTTCCCTCAAGACCCTAGGATGTAAGCCATCAGGTCCAGGTGATTTATCCGCCTTGAGTCTCATTATTTTACCGAGTACCACTTCCTTAGTGATTTTGATTGTGTTTAGCTCCTCCCCCCCTATAGCCCCCTGTTTGTCCAGTGTTGGGATATTCTTAGTGCCCTCTACTGTAAAGACTGATACAAAATATTCATTCAGTGTTTTTGCCATCTCCATATTTCCCACCATTAATTTCCCGGTCCCATCCTCTAAGGGACCAACATTAACTTTAGCCACCCTTTTTCTTTTTATATAACTATAAAAGCTCTTACTATCGGTTTTTATATTTTTTGCTAATTTACTTTCATAATCTATCTTCCCTTTCTTAATCAATCTTTTTGTTATTTTTTGCTGTCTTTTAAAGTTTTCCCAATCCTCTATCCTCCCACTAGATTTGGCTACCTTATATGCCCTTGTTTTTAGTCGAATACTATCCTTAATTTCTTTACTTAGCCACGGATGGCTATCTTTTCTTTTACACCCTTTTCTGCTCAGTGGAATATTTTTTTTTTGGAAGTTGTAAAATAACTCCTTAAATGTACACCACTGATCATGTATCGTCTTACCCTTTAATCTATTTTCCCAATCCACTCTACTCAATTCCGCTCTCCTACCTTCATAGCCTCCTTTATTCAAGCTTAGCATGCTTGTTTGAGATCCAACCTTCTCACCCTCTAATTGAATATGGAATTCAACCATGTTATGGTCACTCATTCCAAGGGGATCCTTTACTAGGACATTTTTAATTAATCCTGTCTCGTTACACAGGACCAGATCTAAGGTTGCTTGCCCCCTGGTCAGTTCAGTTACATACTGCTCAAGAAACCCATCCCTAATACATTCAATTAACTCATCCTCAAGGCAGCCCTGCCCAATTTGATTTGTCCAATTAATATGATAGTTAAAATCCCCCATAATTATAGATGTTCCCTTATTACAAGCCTCAACTATTTCCTGATTGATACTCCGTCCAACAGAGTTGCAACTGTTCGGAGGCCAATAGACTACGCCCACTAGTGTTTTTTTCCCCTTATTATTCCTTACCTCCACCCAAACTGTTTCATTATCCTGATCTTTTGACCCAATATCATTTCTCTGTATTACAGTGATTCCTTCCTTTATTAACATAGCCACCCCACCTCCCCTTCCTTCCTGCCTGTCCTTCCTGATCGTTAAATAACCTGGTATGTTTAATTCCCAGGCATTGTCACCCTGCAGCCATGTTTCTGTAATGGCCATAAGATCATACCCATATGTAGTTATTTGTGCCATTAACTCGTCTATTTTGTTATGAATGCTACGTGCATTCAGATAGAGAACTTTCAAATATGTTTTGTGACACTTAGTTCCTGCTTTTGCCCTTTTTATTACTTTACCTTTTACTCCATACCTTCTGCCCATTCCTGACATTCTCTGGTTTTTAATTTCCCCACTGCTACCTAAGTCTATGACCTTCTCTGTTGTCATTTTTATTATTTGCTCTCTAGGAACCTCCCCCCCACTAGTTAGTTTAAAGCCCTCTCTACAGCCCTAGTTATATGATCCGCCAGGACTCTGGTCCCAGCACTGGCCAAGTGAAGCCCGTCCCAACGGAACAGCTCCCTCCTGCCCCAGTACTGGTGTCAGTGTCCCAGGAAGCAAAACCCATTTCTCCCACACCAGTCTTTGAGCCACGCATTTAACTCTCTAATTTTATTTGTCCTAGCCAAATTCGCTCGTGGCTCAGGTAATAATCCAGAGATTATTACCCTTGAGGTTCTGTTTTTTAATTTGACCCCTAGCTGCTCATACTCCTTTTACAGAACGTCCTTCCTAGTCCTATCTACGTCATTTGTACCAACATGGACCACGACAACTGGATCCACCCCCTCCCACTGCAAGTTTCTTTCCAGCCCAGAGGAGATGTCCTTAACCCGGGCACCGGGTAGGCAACACAGCCTTCGGGACTCTCACTCTCGGCTGCAGAGAACTCTATCTATCCCCCTAATAATACTATCCCCTACCACTAGAACATTTCTATTTACTCCCCCCTCTTGAATGGCCCCCCGTTCCACGGTGCTGTGGCCAGGTTGCTCATCCTCCCTTCAGTCCCTGCTCCTGTCCCCACAGGGAGTAAGGACCTTGAACCTGTTGGACAAGAGCAAGGGCTGCGGCTCCTCCAGCTCTACCTCCTGGCTCCCCGTACCTGCCTCATTCGTAGTCACACCATCCTGTCCCTGACCATGGGCTACATCTGAATTAATTAACTTCATAGGTGTGACCACCTCCTGATACACAGAGTCCAGGTACTTCTCCCCCTCCCTGATGTGTCGCAATGTCTGAAGCTCAGACTCCAGCTCATTCAACACGGAGCTGGAGTTCCTGTAGCAGCAGACACTTGTCACAGATGTAATCACCGTGAGCCCCAATGGGGTTCACCGGCTCCCACATCTCGCAACAGTAACACATCACCTGCTCCATTCTATGTAATTAATTAAATTTTTTATTGTTAGTTATGGACAGCCTCTGTCTGATTTTAGATGCTAGTATCCCCTTTAATTAATTGAATTTAAATTAAATCAATCCCTCTAGTTACACCGGTTAAATGGTTTACCAACAGTCACTCTGCACCAGAAAGGCCTTATTAACTGCATCCCACAGAGTTAAAGTTTGAAAAGAGCACCTAACACCCCACTTACCCTAACTCACACTTCCCCAAACACACAACACTCTTTGATGACTCACACTCAGTGCTTGCTCGCACTAGGACTGGTCTTTTTATACTGTTTGTTTGTTTACAGCCAAATGAGTCACCCCTGCTGATTGGTTAGAAAACTGGTTTCCACTGCCTGCTGTGCCAATTTACTCCTACTGCAGTGTAACCTTGTTTTACTCTTCTTAAACCAACAGAATCCCAAATATTTAACTTTTCCCCTTTACTTAAACTGCTTAAGCAATCTTATCAAGAATGATTTAAAGAGAAATAACAATTTAAGAACTCTCACACTTACCCAAACTCACAGCACGCTTTGATGACTCGCACTAAAAAGTCCATGTGACTCGCTTTCGGGCTGACGAGACACACCATGCCTTTTGCCTTTACCAGGGCCGTTCTTAGGTCCTCTATGGTCTTTTGGCAGATGCCGTGGTCTGTGCTCTCAAACCCGTGCTTGAGGGCTAGCTTGTAAGCTGCCTTAACCTCCACTACTCTCTCCTCCTGCACTCTTAGCTGTTGTGCGAGGCGGGCGTTTCTCTCGTGTATCCTCGTTTCATTGATCTTTGCCTCAGTAACCTGGCACTCCAGGTACTCTATCCTAGCCTGATGTTGACTAGCTACCACTTGGCGTTCCTGATTCAGCGCGTGAAGCGCTGTGATGAGTTTTTCCCCACCCATGGCCTTTTCCTCTATCTCTGCTGCCTGGGTTGTGATCTTGGCTGCCTATGCTGCAACGACTCGGTCCAAGATCTGGACCTGCTTCTTGTAACACATCAGCCACACTGCCTTCTCCACTGACTTCTTATGCTCTTTGCTCTCTGTCCACCTGATGGCTGCGTCCACCGGACGCCCATCCAGCAAGAGATCGGAAATCCACTGCTTAGTGAGATTTACCTTGCCAAAGACATAATCCGCTATCCTCTCATCCATTGCATTTCAACCATTCAAACTTGGATCTACTACATTGCAATCCTGCTGCCAGAGTCCTGCCACGGTCGCCATTTTCAGTAAGGGGTTTTCCTTGAGAGATGTCCCTGAGGTTTCTCTCTCTAGAGGCCTCTCTCTCTCTTGCACAGTAAAACCTTGAGTGGTTCGACCCACTCGCCCCTTAGATTCTATACTCTGGACTTTGGGGCAGGAACTACAATGTAGAGAAAACTCTCGTAGACCAAGTTTGATGAAAACAAAATGAAATTTTATTGCATAAGGAAAAATAAATCAAATGCAAGCAGATAAGGGAGTACATGGGAGGGAAAAACACAAACAAATCATAACGACACAGTACTAACTGAGGCAAATACAGGCATCTTATACTCTACAAAGATCATCATGAAATAAGGAAACACACGGAACATCGAGGGACAACAACTCATGTTAATTGTACCCTGTGGTAAACCACTGTCATACCTGTCTGTGTCTGTATGTGTATTCCACTAGGTACAGGTCTGGACATGCCTCGGCTGACTCCTCCCACTATTCCAGGTATATAAGTGACTACCTCCCAGTCCCTTAGTATTCTGGACGGGTCAACCACTCGAGACAAGACCTTCATTCTTTAGTTAATAAAAGCCTGATTGTTACTCGCTCAACCTCAGTCTTTTGAGTAATTGATGGCGCATCATACCCTTAAATCCACCCCCTTATTAAACCTATCTAGATCTGATTGTGAAGGGCCAGAAACATGCTCACCAATCCTACTAGGAAGTTCAAGGTTTTGAAATCAAGTCTGTGTTTTGATCCCTTCAGGCGTCCTGTCTCCTCGTGGATCGTGGAACCCCACCGAGCTGCACCACACCGCTCTCCTGAGGTGGGGGTCGGGGACGGCTGGACACCGGCTGGCCTGGATGTCAGCGGGGTCGAGGATCGTCGGCTCGACCCTGGTCAGAGGAGCCTTGGGCTGGCTCCCATAGATTTCTTTAGTTTGTTTTTGTCTCGTCCCGAGCCGGAGTGGCTGGAAGGTTTCTTCTCTCGGGTTTTATTTTTTTTGTCTCTTCTCCCAAGTCGGAGTGGGCCGATGGCCTCTCGTTTCGTCAATGGCCCGGGGTTGGTCGATGATCTTCCGATGTTTTACCCCGGGGTGGGACGCCGGCTTCGAACGACCTTCTTGATGTTGGCTTAATCTTCTTCCTCCTCCTCCGATGGTGGAGAGGAATTCATTGATCTCCTCCCAAACCAACTCCTCTTTGCCCAGCTCAAAAACTGGACTGGCTGCCAACACTCCAAAGCCGAATAGCAACTCGACAAGCTGCAACTCCTCCTCAACTGCAACTGGCAACTTAACTGCCAAACTTAACTGCTGAATTCCTACCCGAGTGTCCCAGTTATACCTTTTCTCCAGAAGCTTCTCTCTCCCGCCCAAAATCAGGTTAGTCTCTGTTTAACTTTTGGCGGGCTGGGAGCACAGCGGGGTAGTTATTATATATTAAAATATTTGAGATGGCCGGTAAAGGCCCATCTCTGGTCTGGAATGACCTTCATTGTTTTTAATGTCCTGCTGATCTCGTTATCTAGTCCTTGGTGCTGTTCTCATGAATACGAAATTGTCCCCTTTTGACTGGGTCAACATTTAGATGGCCTCTGTCTCCAGGCCGATCTTGACTGGATCTGCATCCAATCCATATGTATATGTGGGTGTCTGGTTTCGTTCTCTCAGAAACGGCTTCCAGAACTTACTGTGGGTTGAATCCACAAAGCTGTCTGAGGATTCGCAGGAACCATTTTAAAGTGTCCCAATAAGCCGGTCACATGGTATGGTGGCCATTTTGTATGACCCTTTTTCTGGGCTTCTTTTAAAACAGTCTTTAAAATCATGGCCTCTTCTGCCATTTGACCCTTATTAATACAAAGTTCAATTTTGCGAATCCTACAGGGGGCAGAATGCAGGTAGGCGAACTTCTGTTAGGTTAAGGACCACAGATGCAACTGCGTAGTGCACTCCCTGGTACACCAACTTACCCGTCGGTACTAATAGCAACCCATTCCCAGGTCCCCTAGTGGTGGTTGGACATCCTTGGACGTCAGTGGGTTTGGGCGTGGGTAGGGGTTTCCTCACCTGAGCCAGGAGCTCGGTGGCATTGATGGGCACTCGGATACGAGGGGTGACACAAGCTTCCCCGCTTCTATCCCACTCTATCCCGTACCCCGTGTCCTGCCACCACCTGGCAAAGGTGATGGACAGCCCCACTGGGCATACTTGGGCTGATCCCCATAGGCATACGTACATCCCTTCGTCGTAGGCCCACCATTTTTCCCAACACACCGTGAATTCCCCCGGTGACCCCATGATGGTGCGATAGGTATCATTGCTCAGACGTTCCCAGTCTGAGCTCCTGTCCTCGATGTCCGTGCTCAATTTCCTGAGCCACCACCAGCGTCCTAAAGGTATATCCCCCTTACATGTCAAACACACCCTTTTCCCCTCTATCACCCTAACCCGGGGAGTGGCCACCTCGATGTTCAGACAGGGGATGGAGGCCTTTCCGTAAGTAAAGCCCTTGTGGCTCGAATACCGGGTGGAATTCGAGCCCAACCACCCAGGCCATCTTCCCTCATGGAAGTAGGTGGCCTGATCTTCTGCCTCCATGATCCCTTCTCCCGTGGTTACGGTTGGTGCCCTGCCCCCGGAACACCCGTACACCAGGGACTTCTCGGTGTCCCCTCGGCGTCCGGTGCAGGTCCCCATGTAGGTGAGTATCAACACGATAGTCCGGAGCATCTTCTGGAACACAAATTGAGAAACACAGTCTTGCCTGAGACTTTTTCAGGCTCGACTGGAGTAGCACCAAGTTTTGATTTTCTTGCTTAACCAAACACCATCACCCCAACTATCAAAAGGTGCTATGTACAACGCCACCCGTCTCCGGGTGGCCAGGTCAGTCTCTGTAACTGCCTCCCCTTTCCTGGTCATCCTGTTGACCTTGTCCAGGGGATCGAGATACCCCCTTCCGTAGGGCTTACAGGAGGACCTCCTTCAACTGTCCCCCTGTGTCTGGTGCTCGTTCTGGGGATTGTGACGGGGACTTATGTGGAAATATAAAATATCCTGTATAGTTTTGTGTCAATTTCGTAAAGCATGATGGACTAGTTGTCATGGGTTAAAACTTCAAGTATTGAAATAGCTGATGCAAGACTGTTGGAACACAGCCAGAACAGAATGTGCTAAGTACCAAAGCTGTTCCCAAGGTACAGCCTGTAGATAAAAGGAACTGAAGAATGTAAGAAGAACAGGAGTAAGTCTGTGGTGACAGATGTCTTTGTGTATGTAGCAATGATTAACTATGTGTACGTACAGGAATGTGATAAGATGTTCTATTCATTGTTCTTGTGCATGAAACGGTTTGATGTATGATAATGATGTGTCAATCAGGAGTTGTTTGTTACACTGTATAAATATAGAGTCCAAAAGAGTGCTCGTTGAAGTTGTTGCCTCAGCCATTGACTGAGACACGCTTCCCTTGCTGCAAGTAAATCATTAAAGTGTTGCTTTTCTGACAGAACCCGGTGTCTAGAGTCTTACTCGGAGTCGAGATTTCGACACTTACCCCTCACAGTACAGAGTTTACCCTTCCGGCGCTTCCTCTGCTTTTGAACCCTTGTATTTGGGGAAGGATACACAGGGGACCAAGTCACTCTGGGTCGGACCGCCCGGGAACTACGCCTCACCGGCGGCACAAAGTCTCACATCATGGGCAGTATCCCTTCGTCCTCCCACTGATCCTCCCCTTCCTTTGCTTTTCCGGTTACTATGCTTAACACAATTCCCTTCTCTGCTGCGTGCCGCAGGGCTTCCCTCGGCTGCGTGTCGGTTTCACACTGAGCTCCAGCCTCCCTGTGACCTTGACTTTGAACTTCCTGTCCTATCCTTCCTGCCTGTCTGTCAAGTTGTGTGATGTCTCCACAGTGGCAGAGGACCATCCCGGGCGGCATAGCTTTCGGGGCGACATCGACCTCTGTCAAAGCTGCCACCCCCACCAGGGCGTCCTCTGTCACTTCTGGGGGTTCTCTGGGTTTGGGGACCTTCTTCCTTCCTGCCCTAGTGGGGTCAAACCGCGTACATTGGTTGATGTGGTACCACTTCACCCGGCGGGGTAATTGGACCACATAAACCATTGGGCTGGCCTTATCGGCGATACTATAAGGACCCATGTACAATGGTTCGAACACCCCCACTCTGGCGAAGCTGCGGACCATGATCTGGTCACCGACTTCCCAGTCCTGCTGCTTGTGGGGTTCCAGCAGCAGTTTGTTGCTGCGGTGCTGTTTCCCCATATTGGTGGCCGCTTGCCAGTGAATCTGCTGCAGTCGTTCCAGCAGATTCCCAGCAAAGCGGTCCTGGTCTGTTTCCCGAAGCTGTCCTTCGGTGAGGCCGGGCACCAATACATGTACCGGGGTCCTCATGGGCCATCCGGTCATCAGCTCATGGGGCGAGCACCCTGTGCTCTTCGATCGACTGGCTCGAATTCCCATGAGGACCAGAGGCAAGACCTCTACCCATTTGTTCGGTGAGTCCCCCGTCTCCTTGCGGAGTCTTTCTTTAATGGTGCGGTTCAGGCATTGCACTGGACCTGAGGACTGGGGGTTGTGGGCAACATGCCATTTTGCCCTAATTCCCAGTACCTTTACGGTGGCCTGCATCACCTGGCCAGTGAAGTGACTCCCCTGGTCGGACTCCACAAACTGTGGCAGTCCCCACCTTGAAAACACCTCCCTGACCAGGATCCTGGCCGTCCCTATTGCGGTGGCTGTTTGGCAGGGGAAGGCCTCCACCCACTTGGAGAGTATGTCTACCAACACCAGGCAGTACTTGTATCCTCCCTGGGCGGTCGGTAGGGGTCCTATGTAGTCGACCTGGATCGACTGCCATGGTCCCTCTACCTGCCTTATCTGCCCCATGGTTGCCTTTCTTTTCTGGGGGTCTGGGTTGTTTGCAGCACACACCAGGCAGGCTGCACAGAAGTCACGGACATCAGTCCGGAGATCTGGCCACCACGCTGCCTGTTCCATCTTCTGCCAGGTGGACTCTGGCCCGGGATGTCCTGCACCTGGGCCCTCATGGGCCAGTTGTAGGAACTCCCGCTGGTGTTGCACTGGGACCACCCACTTGTCCCCCTTGAACAGCATCCCTTCCTTCACAGCTACGTCCACAGTATCATACGGGCCCTCTGCTTTTCCTCCACCGAGGATGGTTGTTATGGCCGCCTTGAGGACGGGATCCTGCGCCTGGACCATTCTCAGGTCTGGGGCCAATCCTACCCCTGTGCTCCCTGGTGCCCTCGGCTGGCCTCTGACAGCTACTACACTGCCTTTCTCGTACGGGTCCCAGAAGCGACCGGTCTGTGCTCCCTCTCTGGCTAGCAGGTCGGCTCGCTGGTTACCCTCTGCCCATGGCTCGGTCTTAGAGTGGGCTTTTACTTTATGGATGTAGACGTCCCTACTACTCCCTAGGGCTGCCACTATCCTCACTAGCAGGGGCTTGGTGACCAGGGGTCTCCCATCCACGAAGGTGTACCCCCTGCAGGACCAAATCACCAGATACTCTGTACACGAATTGCATGTGAACATACTGTCCGAGCAAATCATGTATGGGGTGGGGAATTCCTCAGGGTGAGTGACCACGTACATCACCGCCGAGTGTTCAGCCTGCTGGGCGCTCAGGGTGCTGGGGAGTTTAAGTGCCAAGGCTATGCCTGCCTTGGGGTCCCAAACTCTGCAACCCGTGAGTCTTGCACCCGCGGACACTGAACTTGACCCATCGACGTAGATCTCGCAGCCTGTGGGATGTATCCCTGCCCAAAATCCGAAGTCGACATCCCACACCCCCTCTATTGAGCATCTATGCGTTTCCCCTGCATAAGTAAGGTTGGCTGCGAGCTTTGGCTCATAGAGGCCTCTGACCCTGATCGCCATCTGGGAGAGGAGGAGGGTCCAGCGAGTGATCCTTGCACTGCTGACCGTCCCATCTTTTATCCTCCCATCAAACAGCATCTGGGTCAGGGTATGATGGGTGAGGAGTGTGATAGGGGATACTCCTGTGAAGACTTGTGACCTCTTCACTGCCCAGTGAGTGGCCAACAGATGTCTCTCACAGTTCGAGTACCCTTTCTCCACATCCGTGAGGACCCTAGAGGAGTACACCACTGGTCTCAGCCGTCTGTGCCTTTCCTGTAAAAGCATGGCACTCAGGCTGTCCCCGCTGGCTGCCACTTCCAAAAAGAAATCCTCACCCCCATCAATTGCCCACAGTGTTGTGTATGTACCTTTAAGAGAATAACTGGTCTCAGACTGCAGTACCGGCAGTGACCACCCCTGTATAAAAGGCGCTAGTGAGCTTCTGTGTTTTTACTTTCACTATTGACTTCCACCAGTAAAGACTTATTTTGTTCACTCCTGCTGTCCGTGTCTCAATTATTCACGGACGTAACACTGGCGACGAGTAAGAAACGAACTTACCTGCAACTCGGCAGCACCTCAGACGACGTTATTGAAGGTCGAAGCCAGAAGAAAGAAAAAAAAAAATCCAAAGAAACTCGAGAAATGGGCATCGACCGTGGGCAACCGCCCTCTAAATCATCGGATTGAAAACTTGCAGGAGAGACTGTCCAGAGCCAGGCTTGTTTCCTCGGTCTGTGGTTTCCCAGCTAATCGGGCTGGTGGCAGGTAGTGCACTGATCCTTCCTGGGCTGCGGCGGGCTAGAGCTCGATCGGGTGGCTTTTCAACGGGGCTGGGCAGCGAGTCGGGAAGCAAAGAGAGAGAGAGAGGGTGGAGCACACAGGGCGCGGCCGGTGCTTCGAAGCCGGGCAGCGTTCGGACCTAAGAAGAGGGAGGGAAGTGTCCCAGAGGGTCCGCTCCACGACGGGAAAATAATAAAAGAAAAAAAATCAATATTAAACGCGCAAGAAACCATGGAAAACAGCACTAACAACAGCGGGGAAGAAGGCAAAGCGCGGGAGGTGCCATTTTGTTAAATCGGGGAAGAAGGCAAAGCGCGGGAGGCGCCATTTTAGATTTGCAAGATGCCGAAGACTGGCTGTATCACTGCTTTTGATAATACAATAGAGGACTGGACCACGTATGTGGAAAGAGTCGAGGTATATTTCGAGGCAAACGAAATAGCGGAGGGGAAAAAGGCATCGATATTGCTAAACTTAATGGGTGCTAGAACGTACGGCCTATTGCGGGACCTGATTACTCCAGCCAAACCGAAGGCGAAGAGTTTTAATGAAATTGTTGCTGTCCTACAGGAACACTCAAACCCTGCACCGCTGTTGATGGCAGAAAGATTTAAATTCCACAGGAGAACTCAGCACAAAGATGAGAGCAATGCTGAGTATCTTACGGAGCTACGCAAGCTATCAAAGCACTGCCAGTTCGGAGCAGGACTGGCAGATACCCTACGGGACAAATTTGTCTGTGGACTCCTGAGTGAAGGAACACAGAAGAAGTTACTCTCAGAAAAAGAGCTGACGCTAGATAAGGCTTTCAGCGTGGCAGTATCGTATGAAGCAGCAGCCAGGGGAGCTGCAGAAATTCAACAAAAACCACAGGAATACGGCACCCACGTAATGACACGGGGATTTGCAAAATGTTATCGCTGCGGCAGAACTAACCATGACCAGAAGGACTGCTGGTCCAAAGACAAAATATGCAGACAGTGCGGGAAGATTGGACACATTGCACGAGTTTGCAGGTCTGGGAAGAAGACCAGCGACAACAAAAAGGCTACTAAGGAACCGTACAAGAAAGTACAAAAGATGACGGACAGTAGTTCCGAAGACCAGATGAGCAATAGTGAATCCGAGAACAGGAGACTAAGCTGTCTCAAACTTCACAATGTAGGATCACCGAACCATTTGGGTCACCCTCACGATAGCAGGGTCCCAAGTTAAAATGGAATTGGATACAGGGTCAGCGCTAACCGTCATGAATCGACGAGACTATGAGCGGCTATTTTCACACATACCCTTGAGAGAGACATCCATCATCTTGACGACGTATACGGGGCAAAAGTATACCCCAGAGGAAAAATAAGGGTGCCTGTCGAATACAATGGCAAGAAAATACGGAAATTGTATCTCTACATACTGCCAAATGGTGGACCACCGTTATTGGGACGGGAATGGATCAAGAAGATAAACTTGGATTGGCATTCCATTCATGCAATGACGGTGGACGGTAAAAAAGATGAAGACGTCACTCCTGGATGATTGTCAACAATCTTAGCTAACGCCAAAGAGGTATTTCAACAAGAACTGGGCACGCTTAAAGGCGTAACCGCCTCGATAAAAATAGAAGAGAATGCAGTTCCCAAGTTTTTCAAAGCAAGACCGGTACCATATGCAATTCGCCCAGCCGTCGAGGCAGAGCTGGAGAATCTGGAGAAGACGGGCGTGTTGTCAAAGGTCGACTGGAGCGAGTGGGCGACACCCATCGTTCCTGTCATGAAGAAAACGTTAAGCAATAAGTCCGGAGAGCCATGGAAGATTCGCATCTGTGGGGATTTCAAGGTGACGGTGAACCCTGTCCTTCACACAGTACAATATCCTCTTCCAAGGATAGAAGACACCTTCGCTTCACTGTCTGGAGGGAAGCGTTTTACAAAAATTGACCTAGCACAAGCATATTTGCAGATGGAGGTTGAAGAGTCCTCTAGGAAGTATCTCACGATAAACACTCACAAAGGTCTTTACCAGTATCATCGATTGGTACTCGGAGTAGCATCGGCTCCGGCGATATGGCAAAGAGCGATGGAACAAGTCCTGCAAGGGATTCCGGGGACTCAGTGTTACTTGGACAACATCCTTGTAACAGGTGAAGATGACAGTGAACACCTTGACAACCTAGAACAGGTGCTCACTAGACTACGGGAACATGGGCTGCGAGCCAACCGCCCCAAGTGCGAATTTTTTAAGAAACCGATATCGTATTGTGGCCACGTGATTGATGAAGAGGGGTTACATAAGTCCCCTGACAAAATTGAAGCGGTTGTTAAGGCCCCAGCGCCTGAAAATGTGTCGCAACTGAGGTCATTCCTCGGATTGGTGAATTACTATCATAAGTTTTTGCCGAATTTGTCGACAATTTTGCACCCACTGAACGCCCTGCTACGAGCGGGGTAGCATGGAAATGGAGCGATGATTGTAAGCGTGCTTTTCAGAAGAGTAAGGACTTAATCACTTCAAGGGAAGTATTGGCTCACTACAACCCAGCACTGCCGATCAGACTGGCGTGTGATGCGTCTCCCTACGGCATTGGGGTGGTACTGGCACATAAATTCCTTGATGGTTTAGAGAGGCCGATAGCTTTTGCATCATGCTCGTTAACTTCTGCCGAGCGTAACTACGCCCAGATTGACAGAGAGGCCCTCAGCCTAGTGTGGGGGCTGAAGAAGTTCAATCACTACCTGCACGGTCAAAAATTTACTCTACTAACCGATCATCAGCCTCTTGTCTCCATTTTCAACCCTCAGAAGGGTGTACCGATAATGACAGCACAACGGCTACAGAGGTGGTCCCTTTTCCTCGGGGCACACCAATATGACATCGAGTACAAAGGAACTAAACAGCATGGAAATGCTGATGGATTGTCACGCCTACCGTTGCCGACGGTGGAAGAAGAAGACCTTGCAGTGGATCCAATGGAGTTATTCCACTCGACCATAGTCGAATGTCTCCCTGTGACGAATGCAAAGATAGAAAAGGAAACACGGAATGACCCGACACTATCACGGGTCTATGATTTAACGGTGAAGGGATGGCCAGCACATGGCGAACCACTGCTGCCAGCATTCTCGCCGAGAAGAGAACAGCTGTCAGTCTGCAGAGGAACCTTGATGTGTGGATCCAGAGTAGTAATTCCACCTAAGTTGACGGATAGAGTGCTCAATGAGCTTCATGAGGGTCATCTGGGTGGGGTAAAAATGAAGAACTTAGCCAGAGCGTTTGTGTGGTGGCCGGGAATCAATAGAGAAATCGAAGAGATGACCAAGAGCTGTACAGGATGCCAGAAGGTCCAAAATGCCCCACCACAAGCCCCTCTACATCCATGGGAGTGGCCCTCATCTCCATGGCAAAGGGTACACATTGACTTTGCTGGTCCATTTATGGACTCGATGTTTTTAATTGCGGTGGATGCACATTCAAAGTGGCCAGAGGTAATAAAAATGTCCTCAACCACCACGGAAAAAACTATCACAGTTTTGCGAACCATATTCGCCAGGAATGGGCTGCCTGAACAGATTTGCTCTGACAATGGACCACAGTTTGTGTCTGAAGAGTTCCGGAGGTTCTTAAAGAACAATGGCGTTAAGCATTACACATCTGCCCCATATCATCCAGCCACTAATGGATTGGCCGAGAGGTTTGTCCAAACTTTCAAGAAGGCTATCAAGGCAATGTGTAATGAAGATATACCCCTACAACACAAAGTGGACAACTTCTTGTTTGCCTACCGGAATGCGACACATGCGGTTGCCAACCAAACTCCAGCCATGATGTTCTTCAATCGAAGACTGCGATGCCGCTTGGATTTGGTTAAGCCAAACGTCCGAAGAGATGTGGAGAACAGGCAGTTTCAGAATATGAATGAAAGGCCGACCAGGAGTTTTAAGATAGGTCAACCAGTTTTGGCCCGGGACTACCGCATTGAGAAATGGCAGCCAGGAACGATTTGTACACGACAAGGACCCCTCATGTATACCGTGGACGTTGGGGAGAGCATTGTAAGACGCCATGCTGACCAGATTCTAGAGTCACTGGAAAACGTCAACTCCACACCACGATCTGATACACCTGGTAATGAAATTGACGTTCCAATTGCAGCTACCGCAGAACCGGTAATATTGGAAGCAGATGAACCAAACAACGACATTGATCCCGACTCAACATTGCCAGAAGAACCTGATACCCCAAAGAGGCGTTATCCAGACAGAATCAGGAAGCCTCCTCAAAGACTGAACTTATAATTGCTTAAACTTAACCAATGTATCTAGCAACAGTAATTGTGATTGTAATTAGTTATCATTTAGTTGTTAAATGAATGTTATGTACTGTTTATCTAAAAGGGGAGGGATTGTTGTGTATGTACCTTTAAGAGAATAACTGGTCTCAGACTGCAGTACCGGCAGTGACCACCCCTGTATAAAAGGCGCTAGAGAGCCTCTGTTTGTTAGTTTCACTTTTGACTTCCACCAGTAAAGATCTGTTTGTTTTCTCCTGCTGGTCCGTGTCTCAATCATTCACGGACTTAACACCCAGTGCAGGTGCTTTTTGCAAATCTTGCTCCAATCGAAGGAATGCAGCCTGACAGCGGTCATCCCATTCCCACTCAACCCCCTTGTGGAGGAGCCTGAGTAGGGGGGCTGCCGTGGCTGCATAATCCTCGATGAAGTCCCTGCAATAGCCCGTGAACCCCAGAAAGGATCGAACTCCGGACATGTTGGTCAGTACCGGGAGTTCCTGCACTGTCCTCCTTCGGGCCTCATCAATGCCCCTTTCTCCTGCCCTTAAGGTTAAACCCAGGAACTTGACTTCCCTCAACCCTATCTGGGCCTTCTTGGGGTTTATTTTAAACCCGCCATCTTTCAGCACAGCCAACAGCTCAGCCAGCAGTGGGCCGTGTTGTTCCCTGCTCTCTGTGAAGAGTAGCAGGTCGTCCACGTACTGCACCAGCTGTCCTGGCTGGCTGAAACCCTTTAGACAATTGGCCATGCACTGGTGGAAGATGCTAGGGCTATTGTGGAATCCCTGTGGGAGGCAGGTCCAAGTATACTGTTGCTCCCTGAACGTGAAAGCAAACTTGTATTGGTCTTCTCTCCTCACAGGGATCGACCAGAAGCCGTTTGAAATGTCTAGCACCGTAAATGTGGTGGCGGAAGCAGGGATCTCTCGGATCAGGTCTGCAACCTCCACCACCGTGGGAGCGCAAGCTGGGATGTTCTTATTGAGCACCCGATAGTCCACCGTGGCTCTCCACGAGTTGTCCGGTTTCCTGACCGGCCAAAGGGGAGAGTTTACGTGGGTGGCTATGGGCCTCAGAACACCCTGCTCGACTAGCGAACCCAGCGCCACCTCTAAATCGGCTTCCGCCTCTCTCGGGAAGTTGTATTGTCTTTGGGGCCTAGACATGGGATCCCCATCTATTCTGACCTCCACACCTGTGACTCTCCCACAGTCGTGCTTGTGGGTGGCAAATGCTGCGAGATTGGCTCGCACATAGGCCCTGTACTCGGCTGGGGTGCCACTGGCCAGAAGCTCCAGGTCGTAGCCCCCCTTTGGCTTCACTGTACAGAGAGTCGCCTGATCCTGCACCTTGTCAATCATCATAACTCCCTTCTAGGTCCCCGGGTCTACGGTTCCCCACAGACAATGGTTCCGCAAGTCCACCAGGATCTGGTGGGCGATTACAAAGTCAGCCCCCAGTATGCCCTTGTCAGCCTGCTCCCACTTCATCAGGACACACTTCCACTTTGCAGTAAGTGCGCCTAACTGAAGCGTAAGTGGGAGTGAGAAGCACCCTGTCTTCTCATTCCCCGTGAATCCCACTAGTTCATAGTACACCCCGCTGGATAGAGGTGAAGCCCCCGGATCCTCCGCATGGACGATGGTGCTGGAGGCACCTGTGTCCAACAGGTAGGTTCCCCGTGCTCCCTCCACCTCCATCTTCACCCACGGTCTACCCCATGAGTCATAATCTAGTGGGCACAAGTAAGCAGGTTGCGTGGGCTGTAGTCATTGTTCCCGTGGTTGTGGAGCCGTGGGGATTTCCCTTCCTACGGCTACATCTATGCATCCTGTCCCTGCCATCAGCTGTCGGAGTGCTACCACTGCGTTTTCAAAAACTTCGTTTGCCTGTCCTTTCTTTCCTCCGGACGGGGCAGTCGTGGGAGGATTCCTTCCTTTCTGCGCCTGGGGTGGATTGCTCCTACAACTACTTCGGAAGTGGCCGGGCTTCCCACACCCCTAACACACTCCCCTCTTATCGGACGGGTGCTTGCCCTCCTGATACCATTCCCTTTTTGGATTAGGGTTTGAGTGCACTTCATGCACTCGCCACTTTGTGGGTTTATCCAGCTTTTCATCTAGGGTTTCCCCGTTACGCTGGGTAACCGACATCCTTTCCGCCACCGCCTCTTCGGTGAGGTTAGGGTCTCTGGGGTTGAACCAGAGATCTGCCCGGGTCTTAGTACAGGGCAGACTGTTTGCGATAATCATCCGGAACCACGCTTCACGCTGGTCCGCTGTAAGAGCCTCTCTATCCAGGATATTGCCACAGGCTGCACGGTACACCGTCCACAGCCTGTCCACGTATACCTGCGGGGCTTCCCCAGGTAACTGGCTGGTCTTGTTGAGCCTGTCAAGGGGGTTCCCATCGTTACACCCCAGGGCTTCTAAGATGGCCCGTTGTAACCGCTCTGGGGTAACCTGCCCCGTTCTACAGGTTGTTGGGAGGGCCTGGTACACCCTCCCCTCTATTGAGAATAGCAGCATCTTTACTGCTTCTTGGTCGTCACAATTGTTCATTTCTACCGCCTGTGCGATATTAGAGAAATGTACAGATGGATCTCCCCCCCCCTCTGGTGAGCGTGGGGATATGTGCAATCATGGCCTTCAGAGCTGGAGCTGCGTGCGGGACTACAAACTCACTGTCCAGTGGCCCACGGGCCTGTGCACCTTGTGGAGGCCTGTACTTTTTCTGGACCACTGGACACATAGGTCCTGCTGCAGACTCCGTAGCTGGGGTCCCTATTTCCTCTACCTCCTCTTCCTCGGCCTCGGATTCCGATCCTACAGACCCAACTCCTTCCGTGGGTGACCCATACCCCTTGGGCTGGACCAGATCTACCTGTCCGGTCCCATACCCTTTTGGTTGGGCCGGACCTCCCTGTTCGGTCCCCCACCCTGTGGGCTCCCTGGTCTGCACCCTTGGTTCCCCCCATGGCTCGACCGGACCTACCGGTGCTTCGGGAGGCGGTTGGCTGTCCTTCGCAGCCGGGTCCTCTACTATTCCCCAATGCTCCGATCTGTTGTCAGCCCTCTTTGGCTCCAACAAACAGATCGTGCCCTTCGCCTGGGCAAGAGATTGGAGCAGCGACTGAACCCGTTCTCTGCAAGGCCCGTGATCTGTTTTCTCAAAACCCTCCTTGCAGTTAACTCTATATGCTGCATGCAAATCTTTCAGCTGGCCTTCCAGCTCTTCGATTTTCTGCGCATAATTAACGTTCAACTTCTTAACCTTGCGCTCCCCAGCCTTAGCCTCGGTCACCTGCCCCTGCAGGTATTGTTGCTGGCTGCGGGAGGCTTCCTCCTCTTTGGCCCTTCTTTCCCTTTCCTCAAACAGCTCTAACATGATCCTCTGACCTGTGGCTTCCCTAGCTTCTGAGGTGAGCAGCGCCTCTCGCAGCTCCTCGCTAATCCTGGCTATCTCGCAGTCCGATGCCCGGACCTGCCTTGTCAGGCATATGAGCCAGATTGCCTTTTGTATCCTCCTATTATGCTTTGATCCTGCCGTCCACTGGGCCGCTGCGTCCACGGGACATGGTGCCCTGCTTAGGTTTGTGAAGTTTACCTTGGAAATAGCGTAGGCGGAGATTCTCTTCTCCATCTTAGATTTACCAAAAACCACTGTTTCCGAGGTCGTGCATTCATTCTCCCACTGGAGTCCTGCTGCGGTCTCCATTGTGTAGGGGGATGGGGCTCTGCTCTGCCCAATTGCAGGGGTCTTTAGTGCCTGTTGATGTATTGGGCCTCGGTCTCCTTTATACCCTTGCAGCTTATGTTAGCCTGCAGGTCGGGTGTCACTAAACACCCTCTAAGGAGATAGAGAACAACAGCTTATAGAGGAGGACTAAAATACGGTGGCGACCCGCACAGTTTATACCTAATCTGTGGGGTACTCCTGAGCCCAAGGGCTCCTGGAGTCCTCTCTCTTTTCACTAGTCTGCTGTTCCCTTGTTTGGCGGGTTTGAAGCGCCCTAATGCCCCTATCTGGTTCTAACTCCAGAATTTGGGTGGAGAACGATGCACTTTAAATAGACACTCGGAGACAAGTAGTCCTTGGAAAAGAACAGGTGACAACCAATTTTATTTGCCAAGGTAAGTTCTACCACAAACGCAATAAACACACACACACACATTTATAGCTATAAATAAAATATGAGAGAGAACGGACACAACGAGAATGTTTACACAGTTTTATCTTTACCAAGTCCAATCCCACCAACCCACTTTCCTACCTAAACTAGACTGACAGTTGCAGGCCCTTGGATTATACTCACAGCCTCCTCCCTTGACAGATGGAATTTTGAGTGCGGTTGTTGGGTTGTTGTTGTTGCCGTCGTCATCGGAATTCGACCTGTGCCTCGGGGTTCGCCGTACCCCGAACCTCGGAGAGGACCTTGCTGCATCTGGTCGGGTTTTCTCGAAGTTTGGTTTTGTTGATTGCGCTTTCGGTCGGTTGTCGTTGGTTGGTTTGTGCTTGATGGAAAAGGTTCCCGAAATGACTGGAGTGAATGCCGTCTTCCACAGCCACTTCGGTCGTTGGTGTCTTCTTGTCGAGGTCCCCGGAACGGGAGTCAGTATACGGTACGGCTTCTTGCAGCGATGTTGCGCCGTCTGGTAGCGGAGTAAACTTTCAGTATACCGATTGAGCCTGGGGCCTGATGGTGGATCTTCTCCTCAGCGCGGTTGGAGTTCTTTAGATGTTAGTTCGCCCCAGCTCGTCCCTCCCGGGCTCGCCTTTTCCCTCAGCGTCTTAACTCGCTCTCCTGTTTGTTCTTCTGGTAATAGTTCTCTCTCGGCCTTGGTCCTCCTTGTGTTCCATATTTATACAGGTAGGTGTGAGGACAGGGGTATTGTTATGAGTGCACATCGGCTCCTCCAAGTCTGCTGCCTGATGTGCCTCAATAATTCCGAGACTCGACGTGAGTGAAACAAAACAAGGCTTTTATTAACTTAGAAGGTAACACACAGTGGAGAGAGGTATCTTCCATCCGGAGGCCTGCAGTACTGGATATGAGGCAGGCTGAGCTTGCTTACATAGAGGCCAGGTATGGGCGGAGCCCTACACACAATACATTACAATATACAATACAATGGTGAGGAAACGGAACTGAGGTAAGGGAAATGAAACTGAAACCAACCACAGTCACAGGCAGTGATGAATGGAATATTTCATCACATTCACCCCTTCTATAGATTTAGTCTGTTCGGGGGTTTGATAGTCCTCTGCGACCGACGTGGCTGTTGTGGTGCCGCGGGTGTCGGCTGGGTGTCCCCGGTGGCCTCCTGGGTCTCTGCCGGGGGTGCCACCAGGGTTGTTGAAGGGGTAGTTGGTGGGGGTGCCATTGGTCGATGTTCTTCCGGGGGTGATGAAAGAGTAGTGGGTGGGTAAGAGTTGCTGTGATCGTTGTTGCTGCTATTGCCGTGGTTGTTGTCGTTACCGGCTGGGGCGACGTCTTTTATGGACACGGTGTCCTCCCTTCCGTCGGCGTGCCGGACATACGCGTATTGGGGGTTGGCGTGGAGTAGGTGCACTGGCTCCATGAGAGGGTCCGTCTTGTGGCCCCTCACATGCCTTCGCACGAATACCGGACCTGGGGTGGAGAGCCATGACAACATGGATACGCCTGAGGTGGATTTCCGGGGAAAGACAAACATTCGTTCATGAGGCGTGGCATTAGTGGCAGTACACAATAGCGACCGTATCGAATGGAGCACATCTGAGAGGACTTCCTGCCAGCGGGAGATAGGGAGGCCCTTGGTCAACGCACTTGTCCTCGTTGTAGGTGAGGTTGAGTTTTTGTGCGGTTTTCAGGAACCTCTCGAGGTTCGAGTCGTGATCCTGCTGGTTGTGACCGCAGATAGTGACGTTGTCGAGGTAGGGGAAGGTTGCCTGCAAGTGGTGGTCATCGACCATGCGGTCCATCTCCCTCTGGAAGACCGAGACCCCATTCGTCACCCCAAAGGGGACTCTGAGGAATTGGTAGAGGCGTCCGTTCGCCTCGAAGGCGGTGTACGGGCGGTCCTCTGGTCTGATCGGGAGCTGGTGGTACGCTGACTTGAGGTCGATGGTGGAGAACACCCGGTATTGGGCGATTTGGTTCACCATTTCTGATATGCGGGGTAGCGGGTAGGCGTCTAGTTGGGTGTACCTGTTGATCGTTTGGCTATAGTCGATCACCATCCGTTTCTTCTCGCTACCCCTTACCACTACCACTTGGGCGCGCCACGGGCTGTTGCTGCGTTCAATAATGCGCTCTTTCAGGAGCCTGTCTACCTCGGTCGCGATAAACCGCCTGTCCTCCCAGCTGTACCTCCTGCTTTTGGTCGCTATTGGCCAGCAGCTAGGGGTAAGGTTTGCGAATAGCGAAGGTGGCTTTACCTTCAGGGTAGCCAGACCGCACACTGTGAGGGGCGGCTGGGACCCACCGTACTTGAGCGTGATGCTTTGGTGGTTGCACTGGAAATCCAGGCCCAAGATCACGCTCGCACATAGATTCTTCATGATTAATACTTTAAAATTATCGTATACAGTTCCGTTAACGGACAATTGTACCGTGCAGTAACCCAGAATGGTCGATGTCTGGGTTTTATCAGCCATAGAGATGGTACCCCGAGTAGGGACCACCTTTAGGGAGAGTTGTTCTGCCAGTTCAGGGTGGATAAAACTCTCCGTGCTTCCACTGTCAATTAAACATTTAACCCAGCACCCGTTTACCTCGATGTCCACCATTGATTTGGATAGCGGGTGCGGCCTGGTCTGGTCCACTGTGACCGATGCCACTGTAGGGCCCTGATCGAGACAAGATGGCGTCCACGCTGTCTGCTCATAAGATGGCGGACCCCACGAGGTCGGGCAAGATGGCGTCCAAGATGGCCGCTCCCACGGCGCACACGCGGTGGTGGCGGGTTTTCCGGCGGGGTTCCCTCTGCACACCTTCCCGAAGTGCCCCTTCTTACCGCACTTAAAGCAGGTGGTGCCTTTCGCCGGGCACAGGTTTCTGGTGTGCTTTGGCTGCCCGCAGAAGTAGCAGTTGGGTCCCTGACACGTTGCGGCTGTCGTAGGGCTTCTGGGGGGAGAGCGGGGCCCCGACGGTGTCGGGCTGCCGGGCGGGGAAGATGCCTTCCAAGATGGCGGCGCCCTTGGTGCACACGTGGCGGCGTGGACGGCGTGGGCTGAAGAGTAGGCGTCCGAGTTTCTCTGGGCCACATCCAGGGATCGCGCTGTGTCCGCAGCCTGTTTCAGGTCCAATCCCGTTTTTTCCAGCAGTCTCTGCCAGATGTAAGTGGAGCTGAGGCCTGTGATAAAGGCATCGCGAACAAGCTCGTCAGTGTACACTGCGGCTTTTACATCTTGGCACTTGCAGTCTTTGCCAAGCATTTTCAGGGTGCCTAGGAACTCCTCCACCGATTCCCCAGGTCGCTGTGCGCGAGTAGCGAGCAGATGCCTAGCATACACCTCATTCGTAGGCTGCTGGTAATGCGCCTTTAAGATGTCGCAGGCGGCCAGGTACGTGTCGGTGTCTTGGATGAGGGGGTAAACCCGGTGGCTTACCCAATTCCGCAGAATTCCGAGTTTCATACTGGCAGCGTCCGTAGCGTCTTTGACGGCTGCGGAATTGTCCAGGAAGAATTCCATACACATAAACCAGTGTCCGAAGCGTGCCGATGCGTCCGGAGCATGCTGGTCCAAATCCAAACGTTCGGGTTTCAGGAGTTGATCCATTGTGTTGAAAAATAAGTTAATAAAATTAATGTGCCTCAATAATTCCAAGACTCGACGTGAGCGAAACAAAACAAGGCTTTTATTAACTTAGAAGGTAACACACAGTGGAGAGAGGTATCTTCCATCAGGAGGCCTGCAGTACTGGATATGAGGCAGGCTGAGCTTGCTTACATAGGGGCCAGGTATGGGCGGAGCCCTACACACAATACATTACAATATACAATACAATGGTGAGGAAACAGAACTGAGGTAAGGGAAATGAAACTGAAACCAACCACAGTCACAGGCAGTGATGAATGGAATATTTCATCACACTGCCCCATTGTGTCAGTCCTGGGACTTGATTAGTTTGGGCCACCTCTAAACTGTAGTGATCCCAAGACTATTGTCCCTAGTCCGAGTTGATTAAGGTGATGATAGCCCGATTAGGGGTGAGTCACACATTCAAACCCGGACCGGGTGGTCCCCATTGGCCGGGGGTTTCCTCGCTTCAGGTCTGACTCGGTCCCCTGATTGGCCTTTGAGAATGCACTCTGCTTCGATTGGCCGACATCTATGGCTCGCCTCTGAGTCCCAGGCATATCCCAGCCTGCTTGTCGGGACCTCTACCTTGGCCAAAAATGTTGGTTTTAAATTGTATAGGGCAATCCAGTTTTTGGTAAAATGTGGTTGTGGATTTTTGAACCCTACAAGAGCAGAACCAGGTCATCTGCATAGAGGAGGAATTTAACCATGGAGTCATATAGGGCGAGGCCGGGTGCTGTAGATTGTTCAAGTAGTGTTGCCAATTCATTTATGTAAATATTAAAGAGTGTCGGTGAGATGGGCGAGCCCTGCGCCACGCCACGCCCCTGTGAGAAGTATTTTGTTTGTTTGTCTCCAATTTTAACTGCACATTTATTGTTTGTATACATTGATTTAATTACATCATATGTTTTTCCCCCTACACCACTTTCAATAAGTTTCAAGAATAGACCGTCGTGCCAGATGGAATCGAAAGCCTTCTGGAAATCTATAAAGTAGGCAAAAATTTTGCTTTTGTTTTGGTGAACATGTTTGTCAATTAGGGTGTGTAGGGTAAAGATATGATCCGATGTTCTATAATTTGGTAAGAATCCAATTTGGCTTTTACTCAAGACATTGTGCTCCTCAAGGAAGTTTATAAGTCTTTGGGTTATGATACTACAGAATACCTTCCCCAGGTTACTGTTCACACAGATGCCTCGATAGTTATTTGGGTCAACTTTGTCTCCACTTTTGTATATGGACGTTATGAGTCCTTTGTTCCAGATATCAGGGAAGTAACCGACACTCAGAACCAAGTTGAAGAGTTTCAGGATAGCCAATTTCATTTTATCGTCCGTGTGTTTAATCATCTCGTTTAGGATGCCATCTGCACCGCAAGCTTTTCTTGGTCGCAGGTCCTTGAGTTTTTCAAATAGCTCTTTTTCAGTTATTAGGGACTCTAACGGGTTTTGGTTATCTTTTATGGCCAGTTCGAGCTTTTCCAGTTTTTTACATATTTGATCTTGCTTAGTGTGTTTTTCTGGTATAATTTTTCAAAATGGTTTTCCCATGTGTCTCCGTTTTGAATGGGCAACTTGTCATGTTGCTTTTTGTGTAATGTATTCCAGTTGTCCCAGAAACAATTAGAATCAATAGATTCCTCAATGGAGATGAGTGTATTCTTAATATACTGTTCTTTCTTGGTTCTGAGTGTGTTTCTGTATTGTGTTAGTGCCTGACAATAAGTAAGGCGTAATTCCTCGTTTTCTGGTTGTCTGTGTTTTTGGTTTGATATTTTTCTGAGTTTTTTCCTCATGTTATGACAGTCTGAATCAAACCATTTTTCGTGGTTTTTTGTTTTGGGTTTATTCTTGCGAACTTTCAAGTTTGACATTGATGGCAAATTATTAAAAATATTATTTAGGTTATTCACTGCCTGGTTTATGCCTTCTTTATTGTGAGTGTATGTGTTTTCCAGAAAGCTGTCCAAGAGAGCTTGAGTTGATTGATTGCTAATTGCTTTCTGGTATTTTTCCATGCTGTTTTTGGCCCATCTGTAGGATTTTTTAATGTTGTACAGCTTACTGGGCTGTGTTTCTGTGTTGGTTGTTTCTGTCCTTTTAAGATACGCAGTAATTTGGCTGTGGTCTGACAGTGTTGTTTGTGGTTTGACTGTGAATGTTCTGAAAGAGGATGGGTCCAGATCCGTAATCATATAGTCTACGGTGCTGAAGCCAAGAGGTGAGGAATAGGTGGATCTTCCTAGGGAGTCTCCCCTGAACCTACCATTGACAATGTACAGACCCAGGCTTCGACAGAGCTGCCGGAGCTGTTTTCCGTTTGTATTTGTCTGTTTGTCGCAGTTATTCCTGTGTGAATGAAAAGGGAGATCAAAGTGGTTATTCCCAAATATGTAATTATTCCCCTGATTACTGGTAAAGTCTGGTTCTTCGCCAGTTCTTGAGTTGAGGTCACCACAGATCAACACGTTCCCCTGGGCCTGGAATTTGTTAATCTCCCTCTCAATGTTGGAGAAGGTGTCCTCTTTGAAGTACGGTGATTCTATAGGGGGGATACAGAGTGCGCAATTCAAAACATCTTGCATGCTAGAAATGATGCCCCTCTTAATCTTGAGCCATAAGTGGTTTTCGCTCTTTTTTATAAATTTAATGTAATTCCTAAGCTCTGCTTTAAACCAAATCAGTATGGCTCCAGAGTCTCTGCCCTGGGTTACTCCTGGCAGTTTACTGGAGGGGACCACCGGCCCTGTGTACCCAGGGGGACAGCCAGTGTGTCCTTCTCCTCTACACCAGGTTTCTTGCAAAAAGGTCCCTCCCCCCTCCCCCTCAACCCTCCCCTCTCTCCCTTCCCCTCCCCCACTCTCTCCCCCCCTCCCCCACTGTCCCCTCCCCCTCCCCCACTCTCTCCCCCCCTCCCCCACTCTCTCCCTCCCTCCCCCACTCAACCCTCCCCTCTCTCCCTCCCCCTCCACCACTCTCTCCCCCCCTCCCCCACTCTCTCCCTCCCTCCCCCACTCTCTCCCTCCCCCCCTCTCCCCTCCCCCTCCCGCACTCCCTCCCCCCCTCCCCCTCAACCCTCCCCCTCTCTCCCTCCCCCTCCACCACTCTCTCCCCCCCTCCCCCCCCACTCTCTCCCTCCCCCCTCCCGCACTCCCTCCCCCCTCCCCCGCAACCCTCCCCCTCTCTCCCTCCCCCTCCACCACTCTCTCCCCCCCTCCCCCACTCTCTCCCTCCCCCCCCTCCCCTCCCCCTCCCCCACTTTCTCCCTCCCCCTCCCGCACTCTGTCCCCCCTCCCCCTCTCCCTCAACCCTCCCCCTCTCTCCCTCCCCCTCCACCACTCTCTACCCCCCTCCCCCACTCTCTCCCTCCCCCCCTCTCCCCTCCCCCTCCCCCACTCTCTCCCTCACCCCTCCCGCACTCCCTCCCCCCTCCCCCACTCTCTCGCCTCCCCTCCCTGCTCCCCATCTCTCCTCCACACTCTCTCCCCTCCCCCTCCCCCCTCTCTCCCCTCCCCCTCTCTCCCCTGCCCCCCCCCACTCTCCCCTCTCTCCACTCCCCCCTCTCTCCCCTCTTGTCCCTACCCCCTCTCTCCCCTCTTGTCCCTACCCCCTCTCTCCCCTCCCCCTTCTCTCCACTCCCCCCTCCCCTCTCCCTCCCTCCCCCTCCCCTCCCCCTCTCTCCCCTCCCCCTCTCCCCTCCCCCCTCTCTCCACTCCCCCCTCACTACCCTCCCTGCTGCCCCTCCCCACTCCCCCTCTCTCACTCGCCCCTCCCCCCTCTCTCCCCTCCCCCTCTCTCCCCTCACCCCCTCTCTACCCTCCCCCTCCCCCTCTCTCACTCCCACTCACCCCGCTCTCCCTGCCCCCCTCCGCCCTCTCTCCCTCCGTCTCCCCTCTCTCCCTCCCCACTCCCCCTCCCCCCTGCTCTCTCCCCTCCCCCTCCCGTTCTCTCCCCTACCCCCCTCTCTCCCCTCCCCCCCACTCTCCCCTCCCCCTCCCCACTCTCTCCACTCGCCCCTCCCCGCCTCTCTCTCCCCTTCCCCCACCCCCTCTCTCCCCTCCCCCCCTCTCCCCACTCCGCACCCCCCTCTCTCCCCTCCCCCCTCTCCCCCTCTCTCCTCTCCCCACCCCCTCTCCCCTTCTCTCCCCCTGCTCTCTCCCCTCCCCCCTCTCTCCCCTCCCCCTCCCTCCCCTCCCCCTCCCCCCCCTCCCCCCCTCTCTCCCCTCCCCCCGGGCTCGTGACAAAAAATTAATGATGCTGTTGTTAGAGTGAAACTGAAACTGAAAGCTGCTCTAATGTTGTTGCACCAAGTTGCAGAGGTCAGCTTGAAAGAGAGAGAGAACCTCAGCTCACACAGAAGGTCCATTTGTCTCGGATTGTTCCTCCTACAGGGAACGCCTCAGCTATTCTCCGATAGAGTGAAGTCCCAGACCTCCTTAAAGGGTAAGAACCTCTACTCTTAATGTGTAGTCTGGATTTCCTACTGCAGCAACTGTGCGTCTAACTATTACTTAGTAAAAGGCGAAATATCTCTTCGTCTCTGTATTTCTCTCCCCCCCCTCTCTCTCTCTCCCCCCTCCCCCCCCTCCCCCTCTCTCCCCCTCCCCCCTCTCTCTCCCTCCCCTCCCCCTCTCTCTCTCTCTCCCCCTCCCCCTCTCTCTCCCTCCCCCTCCCCCTCTCTCTCACCCTCCCCATCTCTCTCCCTTCCCCTCCCCCTCCCCCTCCCCCTCTCACTCCCCCTTCACCCCCTCTCTCTCCCCCCTCCCCCTCTCTCTCCCCCTCCCTTCCTCTCTTTCTCCCCCTCCCTCGTCCCCCTCTCTCTCTCTCCCCCTCCCTTCCTCTCTTTCTCCCCCCTCCCCCGCTCTCTCCCCCCTCCCCCCTCTCTCCCGCCTCCCCCCTCTCTCTCCCCCTCTCTCTCTCTCCCCCTCCCTTCCTCTCTTTCTCCCCCCTCCCCCTCTCTCTCCCCCCTCCCCCCTCTCTCCCGCCTCCCCCCTCTCTCTCCCCCTCCCCCTCTCTCTCCCCACCTCCCCCCTTTCCCCACCTCCCCCCTCTCACCCCTCCCCCCCTCTCCCCCCCCTCTCTCCCCACCTCCCCCCTCTCCCCCCTCCCCACCTCCCCCCTCTCCCCCCTCCCCACCTCCCCCCTCTCCCCCCTCCCCTCTCTCTCTCCCCCTCCCCCTCTCTCTCTCCCCCCTCCCCCTCTCTCTCTCCCCCCTCCCCCCTCTCTTGCCCCCTCCCTCCTCTCTCCCCCCTCACTCCCTCTCTCTCCCCCTCCCCCACTCTCTCTCCCCCCTCCCCCTCTCTCTCCCTCCCCCTCTCTCTCTCCCCCCTCCCCCTCTCTCTCTCCCCCCTCCCCCCCTCTCTCCCCCTCCCGCCTCTCTCTCCCTCCCCCTCTCTCTCTCCCCCCTCCCTCTCTCCCCCCTCCCCCTCTCTCTCCCTCTCCCCTGTTAGATCCGTGATTCTGAGGATATGCTGTTATTCAATAATCACACGGATGCTGTAAATCAACAATAAACAGGTCTTTACTGGAGGAGGGTAGTCTCAAGACTGGGGGTACAGAGGCATGCGCAAAGCTTATATACAGGTGTGGTCACTGCCGGTACTACAGTATACAGGAGCTGTAAAAGTAGTTCTGACTTAAAGGCACATACACTACAATTCCTCCCCTTTTAGATTAGTAGTACCCCTAATATTCAAATAACAATTAACATTTTAACATGTACATTAAACAACAATAGTCCATTTATGGATTCAGTATTTGGGGCGGCATCCTGACCCTTTCGGGATAGCGCCTTTCCGGAGGTTCTTGTTCTTGGTGCAGAGGCGATTCTGACCCCTTTTCATCGGGTAGTTCGTCGGGTTCCACTGCTACTGGTTCTGAGGTAGATGCTACCGGTATGTCGGGTTCATCCCCAGGTACTCAAGACATGGGGTTGACGCGTTCCTGTGACGCTAAGATCTGATCGACGTGGCTTCTCACAATGTTCTCCCCGATATCCATTGTGTACATTAATGGCCCCTGCCTTGTACATATCGTTCCGGGTTGCCATTTCTCTGTTCGATAGTCACGGGCCAAGACTGGTTGCCCTACATTGAAGCTCCTTGTCAGCTTCTCATTGATGTGCTGGAATTGTTTGTCCTCAACATTTCTTCGCACATTTGGTCTGAGCAAGTCCAGACGAGATCTCAACCTTCGGTTAAAGAACATCATGGCCGGGATCTGGTTGGTAACTGCATGTGTCGCGTTTCAGTAGGCTAATAAGAAGTTGTCCATCTTATGCTGTAGTGGAATTTCATCATCGCACATAGCCTTTATCGCCTTCTTAAATGTTTGTATGAACCTCTCAGCCAATCCATTTGTGGCTGGATGATACGGGGCAGATGAGTAATGCCTTACCCCATTCCTTCTCATAAATTTTTGAAACTCGTCGGACACAAACTGTGGTCCATTAGCAGAGCAAATCTGCTCTGGCAAACCGTTTCTGGCAAATATGGTCCGTAGGACTGCAATCGTTTTCTCTGTAGTGGTTGAGGACATTTTTATCACCTCAGGCCACTTTGAATGAGCATCCACTGCTATTAAGAACATTGAGTCCATGAATGGACCAGCAAAATCAATATGCACCCGTTGCCATGGAGAGGAGGGCCACTCCCATGGGTGTAGAGGGGCATGTGGTGGTGCATTTTGGACCTTCTGGCATCCTAAGCAGCTCTTAGTTAGGTCTTCGATTTGTTGATCGATTCCCGGCCACCACACATAAGCCCTAGCAAGGCTTTTCATTTTCACTCCCCCCAGATGACCTTCATGTAGCTCATTTAGCACTCTCTCCCTTAACTTGGGTGGAATCACCACTCTGGATCCACACATCACTGTCCCCTGGCATACTGACAGCTGTTCTCTTCTGGATGAGAATGCTGGCAACAGTGAGTCGCCATGTGTTGGCCATCCCCTCACCGTCAAATCATATACCCGAGACAGCGTCGGATCATTGCGGGTCTCCTTCTCTATATCCGCGTTCGTTACTGGCAATCGTTCAATTATTGACGAATAAAATATCTCGATAGGGTCCACTATTGGTGCTTCCTCCACAGTAGGCAGTGGCAGGCGCGATAGCGCATCAGCGTTCCCATGCTGTTTCGTGCCTTTATATTCTATCTCATATTGATTCGCCCCTAGAAACAGGGGCCATCTTTGTAACCGCTGTGCAGTCATCACTGGGATGCCCTTCTTAGGATTAAAGATGGAGACAAGTGTTTGGTAGTCAGTCAGCAAGGTGAACTTCTGCCCATGCAGATAGTGGTTGAATTTTTTTACTCCCCATACTAGGCTGAGGGCCTCCCTGTCAATCTGGGCATAGTTGCGCTCAGCTGAGGTTAGTGACCGAGATGCAAAGGCTACTGGCCTCTCCAACCCGTCTGGGAATTTGTGCGACAGCACCGCTCCAATACCATAGGGTGATGCATCACATGCCAAACGAATTGGTAGTGCTGGGTTGAAATGTGCCAACACCTCTTTTGATGTGATCTATTCTTTACCCTTCAGGAAAGCTCGTCTATGTTCATCATCCCACTTCCGTGGTACCCCTGCTTGCAGTTGGGTGTTCAGTGGGTGTAAGACCGTGGAAAAATTTAGTAAGAACTTGTGGTAGTAGTTTACCAGCCCGAGGAACGACCTCAGTTGTGACACATTTTCCGGTGCTGGAGCCTTGACTACTGCCTCAATCTTGTCAGGTGACTTATGTAACCCCTCTTCATCGATGACGTGGCCACAATACGAGATCTGTTTCTGGAAAAACTCGCACTTGTGGCGATTAGCTCATAGCCCATACTCCTTTAATCTGGTGAGCACCTTCTCCAAGTTGGCGAGGTGATCACTGTCATTTTCGCCCGTGACCAAGATGTCGTCCAAATAACACTGGGTCCCTGGAATCCCTTGCAGGACCTGATCCATCGCCCTTTTCCAGATAGCCGGAGCCGAGGCTACTCCAAACACCAGCCGGTTGTATTGATAGAGACCTTTATGAGTGTTAATCGTAAGGTATTGTTTTGAAGCTTCTTCTACCTCCATTTGCAAGTACGCCTGGGCTAGATCAATTTTGGTGAAGCGTTTACCTCCAGATAGCGAGGCGAAAATATCCTCAATTCGTGGAAGCGGATATTGTACCGTGCGAAGGACTGGGTTCACTGTCACCTTAAAATCCCCACAGATGCGGACCTTCTTTGGTTCCCCAGGCATATTACTCAACGACCTCTTCATTACAGGAACGATGGGTTTAGCCCACTCGCTCCAGTCCACTTTGGACAGTACTCCTGAACGTTCCAAACCTTCCAGCTCTGCTTCGACAGCTGGTCTGATCGCATAAGGCACTGGTCTGGCCTTCAGAAACTTTGGGCTTGCATTTTCCTCTATTTTAATCGTTGCTGTTATGCCTTTTAGTGTTCCTAGTCCCTTCTGGAACACTTCTTTTGCGTCATCCAGGTGTGACGTCGTCATCCTTTTTGGCCTCAACCTTCAGTGCCTGTATGGAATGCCAGTCTAATTGTATCTTCCGGATCCACTCACGTCCTAGCAGTGGTGGTCCTCCATCTGGCAATACATATATATCCATTTTAGGTATTTCCTGGCCTTTATATATCACTTTCACCCTTATTTTTCCTTTGGGGTAGACTTTTTGCCCCGTATACGTCTTCAAGACAATCTCTGTAGCTTTCAAGGGTATGTGTGAAAATAGCCGCTTGTAGTCTGTTTGATTTATGACTGTTAGAGCTGACCCTGTGTCCAATTCCATTTCGGTTACATTATGTAGTTTCAGACAACCCAACTCCTTGCTTCCGGAGTCTGTGTCACTTTTCTGTTCGTCTGACCCACTGTCCATCACCTGGTGTACCTTTTTGTACTTCTCCTGTGGAGATTTCTTACTGTTGGTTTTCTTCCCAGACCTGCATACTCTTGCTATGTGTCCTGCTTTCCCACACTGTCTGCACACTTGGTCCTTGAACCAACAATCTTTCTGGTCATGTGTTGTTCCGCCGCAGCGATAGCACTTCCCTGTTCCATAGGACATTTCATTGGTGCCATATTCTTGCGGTCTCCATTGTATCTCTGCAGCGCCCCTTGCGGCTGCTTCGTGTGATACTGCCATACTGAAAGCTTTGTCCAGCGTAAGATCCTTTTCTGATAGAAGCTGTACCTGGGTTCCTTCACTCTGTAGCCCACACACAAACTTGTCCCTTAACGTATCTGCTAGTCCCACTCCAAACTGGCAGTGTTTCGATAGCTTGCGCAG
Source organism: Somniosus microcephalus (assembly GCF_052327205.1). Lineage (NCBI taxonomy): Eukaryota > Metazoa > Chordata > Chondrichthyes > Squaliformes > Somniosidae > Somniosus > Somniosus microcephalus. The sequence continues at coordinate 64,386,852 of NW_028225179.1, read as the reverse complement.
TTCCGTTAGGTACTCAGCATTGCTTTTGTCTTTGTGTTGGTTCCTTTTATGGAACTTAAATCGTTCTGCTATCAGCAGCGGTGTGGGGTTTAAGTGGTCCTGTAGGATTTCTACTATGTTTTCAAAATTCTTGTTCACCGGCTTCTCTGGGGTTATTAGATTTTGCAGTAACCCATAAGTTTTTGCACCCATGGAATTTAACAAAACCAGTGCTTTATTAGCATCTGGCACTTCATTCGCCCTGCAGTGCACCTCAATGCTGTAATGTCCATGTGTAATTGAGACACGGACTGCAGAAGTTGGTTATAACAGCTGTTTACTGAATGGAGACAAAACTGGAACTACTATACAAAGTTACTACACAGGCTTATATACAGGGGTGGTCACTACTGGTACTGCAGTATACAGGGGCTGCAGAATATAGTTCCGTCTTCAGGGTACATACACTACAATTCCTCCCCTTTTAGCTGAACAGTACATAACATTCGATTAATAATTAAATAATATATTTACAATTACAGTTGCTAATATACATTAGCTGAAGTTAATCAATTATAAATTCAGTCTTTGAGGAGGCTTCCTGATTCTGTCCGGATAACGTCTCTTTGGGGTATCAGGTTCTTCTGGTAAAGTTGATTCGGGATCAACGTCGTTGTTTGGTTCGTCTGCTTCCAATATCACCGATTCTGAGGTAGATGCAATTGGTACTTCGGTTTCATCACCAGGTGTATAGGATCGTGGTGTAGATTTGATGTTTTGCAGTGACTCTAGAATCTGGTCAGCATGGCATCTTACAATGCTCTCTCCAACGTCCACAGTATACATTAGAGGTCCTTGCCGTGTGCAGATCGTTCCTGGCTGCCATTTCTCTGTGCGGTAGTCCCGGGCCAAAACTGGTTGACCTATCTTGAAACTCCTGGTTGGCCTTTCATTCATATTCTGAAACTGTCTGTTCTCCACATCTCTTCTGATGTTTGGCTTAACCAAATCCAAGCGGCATCTTAGTCTTCGATTGAAGAACATCATGGCTGGAGTTTGGTTGGTAACTGCATGTGTCGCATTCCGGTAGGCAAACAAGAAGTTATCCACCTTGTGTTGTAGGGGTATGTCTTCATTACACATTGCCTTGATAGCCTTCTTGAATGTTTGAACGAACCTCTCAGCCAATCCATTGGTGGCTGGATGATATGGGGCGGATGTGTAATGCTTAACACCATTGTTCTTTAAGAACCTCCGGAACTCTTCAGACACAAACTGTGGTCCATTGTCAGAGCAAATCTGTTCAGGCAGCCCATTTCTGGCGAATATGGTTCGTAAGACTGTGATAGTTTTTTTCTGTGGTGGTTGAGGACATTTTTATTACCTCTGGCCACTTTGAATGTGCATCCACCGCAATTAAAAACATCGAGTCCATAAATGGACCAGCAAAGTCAATGTGTACCCTTTGCCATGGAGATGAGGGCCACTCCCATGGATGTAGAGGGGCTTGTGGTGGGGCAATTTGGACCTTCTGGCATCCTGTACAGCTCTTGGTCATCTCTTCGATTTCTCTATTGATTCCCGGCCACCACACAAACGCTCTGGCTAAGTTCTTCATTTTTACCCCTCCCAGATGACCCTCATGAAGCTCATTGAGCACTCTATCCTTCAACTTGGGTGGAATTACTACTCTGGATCCACACATCAAGGTTCCTCGGCACACTGACAGCTGTTCTCTTCTCGGCGAGAATGCTAGCAACAGTGGTTCGCCATGTGCTGGCCATCCCTTCACCGTTAAATCATAGACCCTGGAGAGTGTCGGGTCATTTTGTGTTTCCTTTTCTATGTTTGCATTCGTCACAGGTAGACATTCGACTATGGTCGAATGGAATATCTCCACAGGATCCACTGCAGGTGCTTCTTCCACCGTTGGCAACGGTAGGCGCGACAATCCATCAGCATTCCCATGCTGTTTAGTTCATTTGTACTCGATGTCATATTGGTGTGCCCCGAGGAAAAGGGACCACCTCTGTAGCCGTTGTGCTGTCATTATTGGGACGCCCTTCTGAGTGTTGAAAATGGAGACAAGAGGTTGATGATCAGTTAGTAGAGTAAATTTCTGTCCTTGCAGGTAGTGATTGAACTTCTTCACCCCCCACACCAGGCTGAGGGCCTCTCTGTCAATCTGGGCGTAGTTACGCTCGGCTGAAGTTAACGAGCGTGACGCAAAAGCTATCGGCCTCTCTGAACCATCAAGGAATTTATGTGACAGTACCGCTCCAATGCCGTAGGGAGACGCATCACACGCCAGTCTTATCGGTAGTGATGGGTTGTAGTGAGCCAAAACTTTTCTTGAAGTGATCAGGTCTTTACACTTCTGAAAGGCCCGCTTACATTCATCGCTCCATTTCCATGCTACTCCAGTTTGTAGCAGGGCGTTCAGTGGGTGCAGAACTGTGGACAAATTCGGCAAAAACTTACAGTTGTAATTCACCAATCCGAGGAATGACCTCAGTTGCGACACATTTTCAGGCGCTGGAGCCTTAACTACCGCTTCAATTTTGTCAGGGGACTTATGTAACCCCTCTTCATCAATCACGTGGCCACAATACGATATTTGTTTCTTAAAAAACTCGCACTTGGGGTGATTGGCTCGTAGCCCATGTTCTCTTAGTCTAGTGAGCACCTGCTCTAGGTTGGCAAGGTGTTCACTGTCATTTTCACCTGTCACTAGGATATCGTCCAAGTAACACTGAGTCCCCGGAATCCCTTGCAGGACTTGTTCCATCGCTCTTTGCCATATAGCCGGAGCTGATGCTACTCCGAATACCAGTCGATTATACTGGTAAAGACCTATGTGAGTGTTTATCGTGAGATATTTCGTAGAGGATTCTTCAACCTCCATCTGCAAATATGCTTGCGCTAGGTCAATTTTTGTAAAACGTTTCCCTCCAGATAATGAGGTGAAAATATCTTCTATCCTCGGAAGAGGATACTGTACTGTGTGAAGGACTGGCTTCACAGTCACCTTGAAGTTCCCACAGATGCGAATCTTCCTTGGCTCCTCAGACTTATTGTTTAACGTTTTCTTCATGACAGGAACGATGGGTGTCGCCCACTCGCTCCAGTCTACCTTAGATAACATGCCTGCATTCTCCAGATTCTCCAGCTCTGCCTCGACGGCTGGGCGAATTGCATACGGTACCGGTCTTGCTTTGAAAAACTTGGGAATTGCATTCTCTTCTATTTTTATCGAGGCGGTTATGCCTTTAAGAGTTCCCAGCCCTTGTTGAAATACCTCTTTAGCGTTAGCTAAGATTTTTGACAATCGTCCAGGAGTGACGTCGTCATCCTTTTTACCAGCCACAGTCAGTGCCTGAATGGAGTGCCAGTCTAAAGTTATCTTTCTGATCCATTCACATCCCAATAATGGTGGTCCACCATCTTGCAGTATGTACAGATACAATTTCTGTATTTCCTTGCCGTTGTATTCAACAGGCACCCTTATTTTCCCTCTGGGGTATACTTTCTGCCCCGTATATGTATTCAAGACAATGGATGTGTCTTTCAAGGGTATGTGTGAGAATAGCCGCTCATAGTCTTGTCGATTCATGACGGTCAGGGCTGATCCTGTAACCAATTCCATTTTGACTTGGGACCCTGCTATCGTGAGGGTGACCCAAATGATTCGGTGATCCTCTTTTGCGATTACATTGTGTAATTTGAGACAGCTTAGTCTCTTGTTCCCGGATTCACTATCGCTCTTCTGGTCTTCGGAACTACTGTCCGCCATCTTTTGTACTTTCCTGTACTGTTCCTTAGTAGTCTTTTTGTTGTCGTTAGTCTTTTTCCCGGACCTGCAAACTCGTGCAATGTGTCCCATCTTTCCGCATTGCCTGCATGTTTTGTCCTTGGACCAGCAGTCCTTCTGGTCATGGGTTGTTCTGCCGCAGCGATAACATTTTTCAAATCCCCGTGTCATTTCATGGGTGCCGTATTCCTGTGGCTTTTGCTGTATTTCCACAGCTCCCCTTGCTGCTGCTTCGTACGATACTGCCACGCTGAAAGCCTTATCTAGCGTCAGCTCTTTCTCTGAGAGTAACCTCTTCTGGGTTCCTTCACTCAGGAGTCCACAGACAAATTTGTCCCGTAGGGTATCTGCCAGTCCTGCTCCGAACTGGCAGTGCTTTGATAGTTTGCGTAGTTCCGTAAGGTAATCAGCATTGCTCTCATCTTCATGCTGATTTCTCTTGTGGAATTTAAATCTTTCTGCTATCAGCAGCGGTGTAGGATTTAGGTGTTCCTGCAGGATATCAACAATTTTGTTAAAACTCTTCGCCATCGGTTTGACTGGAGTGATCAGGTTCCGCAATAGGCCGTACGTTCTTGCGCCCATTAAGGTTAGTAGTACCGATGCCTTTTTCTCATCGGCTACTTCATTTGCCTTGCAATATACTTCGACTCTTTCCACATACGTGGTCCAGTCTTCTATTGCATTATCGAAGGCAGTGATATTGCCAGTCTTCGGCATCTTGGAGATCTAAGATGGCGTCTCCTGCACTTTGCCTTCTTCCCCGATTGAACAAAATGGCGCCTCCCACGCTTTGCCTTCTTCCCTGCTGGATTAAGATGGCGCCTCCCGCGCTTTCTGCCTTTTCCGCTGCTGCCAGCGCTGTTGTTGGCGTTTTTATGCCTTGATGGCGACGCCCTATGGTCTTCGCGCGCTTCCCCCCGCGCTGCTGCCAACGCCGCTCTCCGCGGTCCCCGTGGCAAACTGCAGCTCCTCGCGGCTTTCTGTGCTTCTAATTTCTTTTATTTTAATTATTACTGTTCCCGTCTGTGGTAAACCACTGTTAACTCTGTACATGTCTGTGGGGTAAACCACTGTTAACTCTGTACAGGTCCGGGCATGTCTCCGCCCCTGGCTCCACCCCTAAGCCCGGGTATAAAGGTGACTCACCACCCTTCCCCCGGGAGCTCTTAGGATGGATCCACTAGCAGAGGCATGCTCCAGTTCTTAGTCAATAAAAGCCTACTTCGTATAAGTTCAACTCGTAGGCCTAGAAATTGAGTTGCCTTAGCGCCGCTTTTGCGGCGCTAGAGGGCCTAGCGCTGCAATTGGCGCCGGCGCCGAAATTGCCTGGGGCCCTTCCGCCGCGCTAGACCGGTAGCGCTGCGCCGGCACCGATGACGTCATCGGTGTGCGCAGCGTCCCGGTTGCCATGGCGACGGGCCCCAGCGCCGAAATTCAGTTGCGGCCACCTCGCCCGTGGCAGCCGCAACTAAGACTCTGGCAACAGAGTCTTACCTGACTTTGCGCCGGCGCATTAAAGGCCCCGCGGCGGCCGGCCGCTTTCCCGCCGGCCGCCTGGCCGCAGCTCCCTCCCCGGACTTCCCCCCGGAACAGAAGCAAGCCCGGCACTTGTCCGAGGTGCCGGGCTCATTTTTAAAAAGATTTTCGCGGGCCGCGGCCGGGTGCAGGCAGCTCCTCCTTAAGGGAAGGAGGAGGCCTGCACTTCCCGAGCCTGCCGCACCGCATCGGGTGCCGCAGCACCGGAATTGCGGCGCGAAACGGCAGTTAGCGCCGATTTACCGCCGCTAAGCCAAAACTCAATTTCTAGGCCGTAGTCTTTGGTGTTGTTGATAGTGCATCAATTTTATTGACTAAATTTTCGACATGGAGCAAATCTTGAAGCCGGAACGTTTAGCCCTGGATCCTCAAGCAGCAGATGCAGCCAATAACTTTGAACACTGGCTGAGCTGTTTCGAAGCCTTCCTGGAGGCCTCCAGCACTACCGTCACTACAGATGACGCGAAACGGCTTGTCTTGAACTCACGGGTGAGCCACCGAGTCTACTCGATCATCCGAGACGCCACTACTTACGCGGCCGCCATCGCGACGCTAAAGGAACAATACGTGAGGCCTGTTAACGAGGTCTATGCCAGACACCTCCTGGCTACCCAAAAACAGCGCCCCGGGGAATCGGGCGCTGAATATTTACTGGCACTGAGAGTCCTCGGCCGGGACTGTAATTGGAAAGCGGTGACGGCCAAGGAATGCATGGAAGACCTGATCCGAGACGCCTACGTAGCCGGCATCAGGTCCAACTATACTCGGCAGAGGCTGCTGGAACAGAAGGGGCTCGACCTGCAGAAGACGGTGGCCCTCCAGAACATGGACGCCTACCCCCTGACCGGATGGCCACGTGGATGCCACGGGAGCAGCCATCTTGGGACCCGGTAAGGCCACAAGCCGCCAGCAGCCCAACGACAGCTGCAATGACCAGAGGCCAGAAATGCTACTTCTGCGGCCAGGCCAAGCACCCCAGACAGCAATGCCCAGCAAAGGACGCGACCTACTCCAAATGCGGCAAGAAAGGCCACTACGCGAGAGTGTGCAGGGCGAAATCGACCCCCAATTCCAGCAGCGCCGCGTGTGAACCGTACAGGCCGCCATTTTGGACCCCACCAACCACGTGTGAGCTGTGCGGGCCGCCATTTTGGACACCACCAGCCGAGGGGGAGCCGCCATCTTGGACACCATCTCGGGACCAGGCCCTCGGCGCGGGCGAATACTACAGCGACCCACCGACCTCGACGATGGCCTCCATCACCCTGGACCAATCTAGGCCCCATCAACTAGCCAGGTCCATGATGAACGTAAAGGTAAATGGCCATGCCACAAATTGCCTTTTCGACTGCGGAAGCACGGAGAGCTTCATCCACCCCGACACGGTGCGACGCTACTCCCTATCGGTTATGCGCACACGCCACCAGGTCTTTATGGCCTCAAAGTCCCATACGGCGGACGTCGGCGGCTACTGTGTAGCGACTCTGACAGTGAACGGCGTGGAGCACAGAGAGTTTAAATTCCTCGTCCTGCCACAGCTCTGCGCTCCCGTACTGCTAGGGTTAGACTTCCAGTGCCATCTGGAGAGCGTCACGATGGCATATGGCGGGCCCCTGCCCCTACTTACAGTCTGCAGCCAGCAGAATTTAAACACGGCGCCGCGCAAAGTATGCAGCCTGTCCACCCTGAAGGTCAAACCCCCCCCATTGTTCGCTAATCTCGCCAAAGACTGCAAGCCAATTGCTACTAAAAGCAGGCGGTACAGTGCTGGGGATAGGAGCTTTATTAAATCAGAAGTACAAAGACTCCTGAGGGAAGGGATTATCGAGGGCAGCACCAGCCCATGGCGAGCCCAAGTGGTGGTAGTAAAGACCGGCGAAAAACAGCGCCTGGTTATTGATTACAGCCAGACGATCAATCGATACACGCAATTAGACACATACCCACTTCCCCGCATATCTGACATGGTCAACCAGATAGCACAATACCGGGTATTCTCGACGACTGATCTGAAGTCGGCATACCACCAGCTCCCCATCAGGCCTGAAGACCGGCAGTACACGGCCTTTGAGGCTGACGGTCGCCTCTACCACTTCCTCCGAGTCCCCTTCGGCGTCACCAACGGGGTCTCGGTCTTCCAAAGGGAGATGGACCGGATGGTTGACCAGAACGCGCTGCAGGCCACCTTCCCCTATCTAGACAACGTCACCATCTGCAGCCATGACCGGCAGGACCACGACGCCAACCTAAAAAAATTCCTCCGTACGGCCCAACGGCTGAATCTGACATACAACAGGGAAAAATGTATGTTCCGCACCGCGCGCCTCGCTATTCTTGGCTGCGTGGTGGAAAACGGAGTCATCGGCCCCGACCCCGACCGAATGCGCCCCCTCCTGGAACTGCCCCCCCCCCCACTGCCTAAAAGCCCTGAAGAGATGCCTAGGGTTCTTCTCTTACTACGCCCAGTGGGTGCCCAACTATGCGGACAAAGCCCGGCCCCTCATCAAGTCAACCTCCTTCCCCCTGACGGCAGAGGCCCATGCGGCCTTCACCCTCATAAAAGAGGACATTGCGAAGGCCACAATGCACGCAGTGGATGAGGCCATCCCTTTCCAAGTGGAGAGCGATGCATCCGACTTCACCCTAGCCGCAACCCTTAACCAGGCGGGGAGACCCGTGGCCTTCTTTTCACGGACCCTCCAGGGCCCCGAAATTCGACACTCCTCAGTCGAGAAGGAGGCCCAGGCGATAGTGGAGGCTGTACGGCACTGGAGGCATTACCTGGCCGGTAAACGTTTCACCCTGCTCACTGGCCAATGGTCAGTAGCATTTATGTTTAACAACAGACAAAGGGGGAAAATCAAAAATGATAAGATATTGCGGTGGAGGATCGAGTTATCCACCTACAACTACGATGTCTTATACCGGCCCGGGAAACTTAATGAGCCCCCAGACGCCCTATCCCGTGGGACATGTGCCAACGCACAAGTCGATAGGCTACGGACCCTCCACAATGATCTCTGCCACCCGGGGGTCACCAGGTTCTTCCACTTTATTAAAGCTCGCAACCTCGCAACCTCCATCGAGGAGGTCAGGACCATGACCAGGAACTGCCAGGTCTGCGCCGAATACAAACCGCATTTTTATAGGCCAGACAGGGCACACCTGATTAAAGCCACCCGCCCCTTCGAACGTCTCAGCGTCGATTTCAAGGGGCCCCTTCCCTCCCCTGACCGCAACACGTACTTCCTCAATATTATTGACGAGTACTCCCGTTTCCCCTTCGCCATCCCCTGCCCGGACATGACCAGCGCCACAGTCATCAGGTGCCTTCACGACCTGTTCGCCATATTTGGCTTCCCCAATTACATCCACAGCGACAGGGGCTCGTCGTTCATGAGCGACGAGCTGCGCCAGTACCTGCTCGAGAAGGGCATAGCCACGAGCAGGACTACCAGCTACAACCCCCGGGGTAACGGACAGGTAGAGAGGGAGAACGCAACGGTGTGGAAGACCGCCATGCTCGCCCTAAAATCCAAGGGCCTCCCAATCTCCCGCTGGCAAGATGTCCTCCCCGATGTGCTCCACTCCATACGATCACTGCTCTGTACTGCCACAAACGCCACCCCTCACGAGAAGATGTTCGTCTTCCCCAGGAAATCCACCTCGGGGACATCACTACCGCCATGGCTGACGTCTCCGGGACCCGTCCTGCTCAGGAAACACGTGAGGAGCCATAAGACGGACCCCCTGGTCGAAAAGGTTCACCTCCTCCACGCCAACCCACAGTATGCCTACGTGGCGTATCCTGACGGGCGGGAGGACACAGTCTCAATTCGAGACCTCGCACCCTCGGGTACCACCCGAAACACCATCGATCACCATCCACTACCTCCACCCACACCCACCACCACTACCCACGACGCACCACCGGGGTGTCTACCACGAACTGACGACATGCCGGTGCCATCCCTACCCCAAGAGGACGACACGCCAGTGCACCGTCCCACGCGAGAAGCGGCCGCGGCCAAAGAACCGCCGCAACCGGCACCACGAAGATCATTACGGCAGACAAGACCCCCGGAGAGACTTTCGTATACGAACTTTTGAAACACTTCACCCCGCCGGACTCTTTTTTAAACGAGGGGTGAATGTGGTAAACCACTGTTAACCTGTACATGCCTGTGTGGTAAACCACTGTTAACTCTGTACAGGTCCGGGCATGTCTCCGCCCCTGGCCCCACCCCTAAGCCCGGGTATAAAGGTGACTCACCACCCTTCCCCCGGGAGCTCTTAGGATGGATCCACTAGCAGAGGCATGCTCCAGTTCTTAGTCAATAAAAGCCTACTTCGTATAAGTTCAACTCGTCGTCTTTGGTGTTGTTGATAGTGCATCACCGTCGTCAGAGCAGACCCTATGGGACACTTCCCTCCCTCTCTCGGGTCTGTACGCTGCCCGGCTTCGTAGCACCGGCCGCGCCCTGTGTGCTCCACCCTCTCTCTCTCTCTCCTCTTCCCGACAATGCTGCTCGGCCCCGTTGAAAAGCCACCCGATCGAGCTCTAGCCCGCCACAGCCCAGGAAGGATCAGTGTACTACCTGCCACCAGCCCGATTAGCTGGAACACCATAGACTGGATAACCAAGCCCCGTACTCGACAGCCTCTCCTGCAAATCTTCAAATTCGATGAATCAGAGGGCGGTTGCCCACGGTCGACGCCCGTTTCTTCTGTTTGTTTTTTTTTCTTTTTGGATTTCTTCCTTCTGGCCTCGACCTCCAATAACTTCGCTTCAGGGATGGATCCCCGTGAGGTGGTGCAGAACTTTAGGTAAGTTCGGATCTCCTCGTCGCCAATGTAATGTCCGTGTGTAATTGAGACACGGACTGCAGAAGTTGGTTATAACAGGTGTTTACTGAATGGAGACAAAACTGGAACTACTATACAAAGTTACTACACAGGCTTATATACAGGGGTGGTCACTACTGGTGCTGCAGTATGCAGGTTCTGCAGAATATAGTTCCTTCTTCAGGGTACATACACTACAAATACGTTCCACATATGTCGCCCAATCTTCGACTTCATTGTCGAACGTAGAGATACTGCCACTCTTCGGCATCCCTGGGTGTGAGTTAACTGTCAAAAATGGTGTCTCCCGCGCTTCCCCTTCTTCTCCGCTGGCACAAAATGGTGTCTCCCGCGCTTCCCCTTCTTCTCCGCTGGCACAAAATGGTGTCTCCCGTGCTTTCCTTCCTTCCCGCGCTCGCCCTTCTTCCCCGCTGCGGTTTCTAAAAATGGCGTATCCCGCGCTCTTCCTTCTTCTCCGCGGCTCAATGGCGTCTCCCGCGCTCTTCCCTCTTCTCCCCGTGGACCCTGTTCAGCCTCTCTCTCCTGGCTGAGCTCTGCGCGTTCTTCTCTTTTTTTTAATTTTTCGACGCCGCTCAGTCTTGAACCCGACTGTTTCTTTACCCTCTCTCTCTCTGGTTTGTTTTCTTTTTCTCGACGCCACTCGCGTGTCCAACCCCCCGGCTGCGCCCTGCGCGCTTCACCCTCTGTCTTATCCCGTCGAACGCTGCTCGGCTTTCTCTCCACCGTCGGTCGGCTCCAGCCGCGCGCTGCTCGGAAGGGTCTGCGCTGGACCTGTCGTCGGTCTCTTGCTGATCATTGTGGCTGGGGAACCAAGCCCGGCTCTCCACAGCCTCCCCTGCGATGTTCACTCTCTGCCTGACGGCCGAGCGGTTGCTCGTGGCTGACGCCCGTGTTCCTGGACTCGACTTTCTTTTAATGTTGCAGGTAGATTCGAATCGACACTCGTCGCCACTGTTAGATCCGTGATTCTGAGGATATGCTGTTATTCAATAATCACACGGATGCTGTAAATCAACAATAAACAGGTCTTTACAGGAGGAGGGTAGTCTCAAGACTGTGGGTACAGAGGCATGTGCAAAGCTTATATACAGGTGTGGTCACTGCCGGTACTACAGTATACAGGAGCTGTAAAAGTAGTTCTGACTTAAAGGCACATACACTACAATTCCTCCCCTTTTCCCTCCCCCCCCTCTCCCTCTCCCTCCCCCTCCCCCCCTCTCTCCCCCCCCCCCCTCTCTCCCCTCTCTCTCCCCCCTCTCTCCCCTCTCTCTCCCCCCCTCTCTCCCCTCTCTCTCCCCCCTCCCCCCCTCTCTCCCCCCTCCCCCCCTCTCCCTCCCTCCCCCCGCCTCCCCCCCCTCTCTCCCCCCTCCCCCCCCCTCTCTCCCCCCCCTCCCCCCCACTCACTCCCCCCCTCCCCCCTCTCTCTCCCCCCTCCCTCCTCTCTCTCCCCCCTCCCCCCTCTCTCCTCCCCCCCTCCCCCCCTCTCTCCCCCCCTCTCTCCCCCCCCTCTCCCCCCCCCTCTCTCCCCCCCTCTCTTCCCCCCTCTCCCCCCCTCTCCCCCCCCCCCCTCTCTCCCCCCCCTCTCTCCCCCCTCCCCCCCCTCTCTCCCCCCCCTCCCCCCCACCTCTCTCCCCCCCCCTCTCTCAATACAATACAGTACAATACAAATCGCTTTATTGGCATGATAAGGTACATCTTATGTTGCCAAAGCATCAAAATACATTTATGGTTGAACACATAAACGCGGTTCCATTCATACAGTGTATAAACAGGTATATCCCTGAGTTTATAAATATACAATATACTCTTGTCTTAGTTTACTGGTTGTCCCTCTGTTCATGGCAAGCTGTAACATAGTGTGCCGCCAGTGTTTACACAGCTTCTCTCCTCTCCCAGTAGGAATGGGAGTTTTTGGTTGTCAGTCAGATTTCTGAATTCAGGGCATATTTGTGAGAATTTTTGGTAGAAATTCTCCCTGATGCCCTGATATTTTCCACAGGCTGTGAGGAAGTGCATCTCTGTCTCAACTACTCCCTGACTGCAGTGAGAGCATACCTGTCTTCTCTTGGCAGCCTGGTCTGCCTGTGTCTGCCTTTTTTCGATTGCTAGGCTATGTTCGCTAAGTCTGTACCTTGTCAAGGTTTTTCTCAGTTTGTTATCCTTTACCATGGTCAGGTAATCAGCTATGTTGTATTGTCTGTTTAGGGCCAAGTAGCAATTGAGTTTGCTTTGGGTTTTTGTTGTTTCTGCCCAATATGACAGATATTTTTCCTTTTGCTTAGCGACGATTGTGTTGGGTCGAATTCTTTGTGTTACCCTGTCACTGTCCTGGGGCTGGTTATTGTTAGTATTGTTATTAGTTACTTTATTGAGTCCCAGGACTAGTTGACTGAGGGTATTCTTCTTTATGGTCAGCTCTTGGCATTTCAGGGCGTCGTAGTGATAGCATTGGGGGTTGCTCATTTGTAGGTGATTCCAAAATTTGGTGGCTCTTTTTTGGATAGTGATTATTAATGGGTATTGGCCTAGTTCCGCCCTGCATGCGTTGTTTACTGTTTTCCTTTGAGTCCGGAGGATACTTTTACAGAATTCCGCATGTAGGATCTCAATTGGGTGTTTGTCCCATTTTGCAAATTCTTGTTGAGTTAGCGGTCCCCATACCTCACTGCCATAGAGTGCAATTGGTTCAATTACTGATTGAAAATTTTGAGCCAAATGCTAATTGGGATTTCTATTTGGATTGATTTTTTGATGGCATAGAAAGCCCTTCTTGCCTTTCTCTTTCAGTTCATTCACAGCCAGTTTGAAGTTTCCCGTAGAACTGATTTTTAAGCCCAAGTATGTGTAGTGAGTGGTTTGTTCAATTTTGGTTGTTCCTACTGTGAAATTTATTGTGGGTCCATGTTGTTTGGATCTTTGCTGGAACACAAGGACTTTGGTTTTTTGGGGATTTATTGTCAGGGCCCAAGTCTGGCAGTACGACTCCAGCAGGTCCAGGTTCTGCTGTAGACCCTCCTTAGTTGGTGACAGCAGAACCAGGTCGTCGGCATAGAGGAGGAATTTAACCTTGGATTCATATAGGGTGAGGCCGGGTGCTGTAGATTGTCAAGTAA
>NW_028225179.1:63011342-63052736 GCF_052327205.1 Somniosus microcephalus | reverse complement strand
CTTAAAAACATATACGGGGCAGAAAGTATACCCCAAAGGAAAAATAAGGGTGCCTGTTGTATACAACGGCAAAGAAATACAAAAGTTGTATTTATACATTCTACAAGATGGTGGTCCACCGTTGTTGGGACGTGAATGGATCAGAAAGATACGTTTAGACTGGCACTCCATTCAGGCACTGACGGTGACCAGTAAGAAAAAAAACAACGATGATGTCATACCTGAACGATTAAAAGACATCTTGGCCAACGCCAAAGAAGTGTTTCAAGAGAAACTAGGAGCCTTGAAAGGCATCACCGCCTCAATAAAAGTGGAAGATACAGCAATTCCAAAATTTTTTAAGGCAAGACCGGTGCCATACGCAATACGTCCAGCAGTCGAGGCAGAGCTGGAGAATTTGGAAAAAGCAGGCGTATTATCCAAAATAGATTGGAGCGAGTGGGCAACACCCATCATTCCAGTCATGAAAAAAGCATTGAATAAAGATAAATCTGAAGAACAGAGAAAAATTTGCATCTGTGGAGACTTCAAGGTGACTGTAAACCCGGTCCTTCACACAGTACAGTATCCTCTTCCGAGGATAGAAGATATTTTCGCCTCACTATCCGGTGGGAAACGTTTCACCAAAATTGACTTGGCACAGGCATATCTACAGATGGAGGTTGAGGAGGCCTCTAAAAAATATCTCACGATAAACACACACAAAGGCCTGTACCAGTACAATCGACTGGTTTTTGGAGTAGCATCAGCTCCAGCTATCTGGCAAAGAGCTATGGAGCAAGTCCTGCAAGGGATTCCGGGGACTCAATGCTACCTAGATGACATCCTTGTAACAGGAGAAAACGACAACAAGCACCTTGCCAATTTGGAGCAGGTGCTCACTAGGCTGAAAGAACGGGGCCTACGAGCGAATCGCCCCAAGTGCGAATTTTTCCAAAATCAGATATCATATTGTGGCCACATAATTAATAATGAAGGGTTGCATAAGTCACCTGAAAAAATTGAAGCGGTCATAAAAGCCCCAGCACCTGAAAATGTTTCACAATTAAGGTCGTTCCTGGGATTAATAAATTACTATCATAAATTTTTACCGAACTTATCAACTCTTCTACACCCTCTTAATGAACTTCTACAAACGGGAGTGATTTGGAAATGGAACGAAGACTGTAAACGTGCCTTCCATAAATGCATAGACTTAATCACATCCGAAGAAGTTTTGGCTCATTACAACCCATCACTGCCAATCAGACTGGCGTGCGATGCATCCCCTTACGGCATAGGAGCAGTATTATCCCATAAATTCCCTGATGGCTCAGAACGGCCGATAGCTTTTGCGTCACGCTCATTAAACTCAGCTGAGCGTAACTATGCCCAAATCGACAGGGAAGCACTCAGCCTGGTATGGGGAGTGAAGAAATTCAACCATTACTTACACGGACAAAAATTTACCTTGTTGACTGACCATCAACCCCTCATCTCCATATTCAACCCTAAAAAAGGTGTTCCCATTATGACAGCGCAAAGGCTACAGAGGTGGTCCCTTTTTCTAGGGGTACACCAATACAACATAGAATACAAAGGATCAAAACAGCATGGGAATGCTGACGGTTTATCGCGCCTACCGTTGCCAACGGTAGAAGAGGCACCTACAGTAGACCCAGTAGAGATGTTCCACTCTACCATAGTGGAATGTCTACCAGTAACAAATTCTGCCATTGAAAGGGAGACGAGAAATGACCCGACTCTCTCACGGGTCTACGATTTAACAGTGAAGGGATGGCCAGCACATGGCGAACCACTGTTGCCAGCATTCTCACAAAGAAGAGAACAGTTGTCAGTGTGCCGAGGAACCTTGATGTGTGGATCCAGAGTGGTAATTCCACCCAAACTCCAGGATAAAGTGCTAAAGGAGCTTCACGAGGGGCATCTGGGTGGAGTGAAAATGAAGAACCTAGCTAGGGCATTTGTATGGTGGCCAGGTATCGATGGAGACATCGAAGAAATGACCAAGAGCTGCCTAGGATGCCAGAAGGTCCAAAACGCTCCACCACAAGCCCCTCTACATCCATGGGAGTGGCCCTCATCTCCCTGGCAATGGGTGCACATCGACTTTGCTGGTCCATTTATGGACTCAATGTTCTTAATCGCGGTTGATGCACACTCCAAGTGGCCGGAGGTAATAAAGATGTCCTCCACCACCACAGAAAAAACCATCACAGTATTAAGGACCATATTTGCCAGGAATGGGCTGCCGGAACAGATATGTTCTGATAATGGACTGCAATTTGTGTCCGAAGAATTCAGAAAGTTCTTAAAAAACAATGGGATTAAGCAATACACGTCCGCCCCATACCATCCCGCCACCAATGGATTGGCTGAAAGGTTTGTCCAGACCTTCAAGAAGGCCATAAATGCCATGGGCAATGAAGACATAAAACATCAGCACAAGGTGGATAACTTCTTATTCGCATACAGGAATGCAACACATATGGTTACCAACCAAACTCCCGCCATGATGTTCTTCAATAGAAACCTAAGATGCCGGCTGGATTTGGTCAAGCCCAACATCAGAAGGGACGTGGAGAACCGGCAGTTTCAAGGCATGAATGAAAGGCCAACTAGAACCTTCCAGATAGGTCAACAAGTTTTGGCCCGGGACTACCGTACCGAGAAATGGCAGCCTGGAACTCTCTGCACACGACTAGGACCACTGATGTATACCGTGGACATCGGAAAAAGCATAATAAGGCGCCATGCTGACCAAATAATAAAGTCATCCGAAAAGGGACAACCTACACCACCACTCTATACATCTAACGATGAAGTAGAGATACCCATATCTACCTCCGATCATGTGATACTGGAACCCGATGAACCCGACATTGGCATTCAAGCCGAATCAGCCTTGCCAGAAGAAACTACTGCACCACCAGAAACTACTACACCCCCGAGGCGTTATCCGGAACAAGTCAGGAAGCCTCCTGAGAGACTGACTTATAATTAATTAACTACAGCAATGTATATTATTTTGCTTATAACATGTAATTAATAATTACTTAAAATATGATGTACTGGTTAGCTAAAAGGGGAGGAATTGTGGTGTATGTGCCTTTAAGAGCCCCAGGTGTGCTGTGGTGCCGGTAATTGCCACTCGGGCTATATAAGCCTGTATATTGTGTATATCCGTTAGAACCCCCCCCCCAGACTTTGCTTAGTAAATACCTATGAACCAACTCCTGTCTTCAGTGTCTTTATCAACACACGGACACTACACTGGGAGTGTTTGATGGGACAGTGAGGAGGAAGCTTTACTCTGTATCTAACCAGTGCTGAACCTACCCTGGGAGTATTTGATGGGACAGTTTAGAGGGAGCATTACCCTGTATCTAACACGTCCTGTATCTATCCTGGGAGTGTTTTAACGGGATAGTGTAGAGGGAGCTGTATTCTGTATATAACGTGCCCTGTACCTGCCCTGGGAGTGTTTGATGGGACAGTGTAGAGGGAGCTTTACTCTGCATATAACCCGTCCTGTACCTGCCCTGGGAGTGTTTGATGGGTCAGTGTAGAGGGAGCTTTACTCTGTATCTAACCCATGCTGAACCTGCCCTGGGAATGTTTGATGGGACAGTGTAGAGGGAGCTTTACTCTGTATCTAACCCGTGCTGTACCTGCCCTGGGAGTGTTTGATGGGACAGTGCAGAGGGAGCTTTACTCTGTATATAACCCGTCCTGTACCTGCCCTGGGAGTGTTTGATGGGATAGTGTAGAGGGAGCGTTTCACTGTATCTAACCCGTGCTGTACCTGCCCTGGGAATGTTTGATGGGACAGTATAGAGGGAGCTTTACTCTGTATTTAACCCATGCTGTAGCTGCCCTGGGAATGTTTGATGGGACAGTGTAGAGGGAGCTTTACTCTGTATCTAACCCGTGCTTTACCTGGCCTGGCAGTTTTTGATTGGACAGTGTAGAGGGAGCTTTACTCTCCATCTAACCTGAGCTGTACCTGTCCTGGGAGTGTTTGATGGGACAGTGTAGAGGGAGCTTTACTCTGTATCTAACCCGTGCTGTACCTGCCCTGGGAGTGTTTGATGGGACAGTGTAGAGGGAGCTTTACACTGTATCTAACCTGTGCTGCACCTGCCCTGGGAGTGTTTGATGGAACAGTGTTAGAGGAGCTTTAATCAGTATCTCACTCATGCTGTACTTGCCCTGGGTGTGTTTGATGGGACAGTGTAGAGTGAGCTTTACTCTGTATCTACCCCTGCTGTACCTGCCCTGGGAGTGTTTAACGGGATAGTCTAGAGGGAGCTTTAATCTGTATCTAACCTGTATTGTACCTGTCCTGGACTTGTTTGATGGGACAGTGTAGAGGGAGATTCACTCTGTATCTTACCCCATGCAGTACCTGCCCTGGGAGTGTTTGCTGGGACAGTATACAGGGAGCTTTACTCTGTATCTAAACCATGCTTTACCTGGCCTGGGAGTTTTTGATGAGACAGTGTAGAGGGAGCTTTACTCTGTATCTAACACATACTGTTCCTGCCCTGGGGTTGTTTGATGGAACAGTGTAGAGGGAGATTTACTGTGTATCTAACCCGTGCTGTACCTGCCCTGGGAGTGTTTGATGGGCTAGTGCAGAAGGATCTTTACTCTGTATATAACCCGTGCATTACCTGCCCTGGGTGTTTTTGATTGGACAGTGTAGAGGTAACTTTACTCTTTATCTAACCCGTGCTGTACATGTCTTAGGAGTTTTTGCTGGGACAGTATAGAGGGAGCTTTACTCTGTATCAAACCCCATGCTCTACCTGCCCTGGGAGTGTTTGAAGTGACAGTGTAGAGGGAACTTTACTCTGTATCTAACCCGAGCTGTACCTGTCCTGGGAGTGTTTGAAGGAACAGTGTAGAGGCAGCTTTAATCATTATCTCACTCATGCTGTACTTGCCCTGGGTGTGTTTGATGGGACAGTGTAGAGTGAGCTTTATTCTGTATCTAACCCGTACTGTTCTGCCCTGGGAGTGTTTGATGGGATAGTCTAGAGAGAGCTTTACTCTGTATCTAACCTGTACTGCACCTGTCCTGGGCGTGTTTGATGGGACAGTGTAGAGGGAGCTTTAATCTGTATCTAACCCGTGCTGTACCTGCCCTGGGAGTGTTTGAAGTGACAATGTAGAGAGAGCTTTACTCTGTGTCTAACCCGTGCTGTACCTGCCCTGGGAGTGTTTGATGGGACAGTGTAGAGGGAGCTTTACTCCGTATCAAACCAGTCCTGTACCTGGCAGGGGAGTGTTTGATGGGAAAGTGTAGAGGGAGCTTTACTCTGTATCGAACACGTGCTCTACCTCTCCTGGGATTATTTTTATGGGACAGTGTAGAGGGAGCTTCACTCTGTATCTAACCCATGCTGTACCTGCCCTGGGAGTGTTTAATGGTTCAGTGTAGAGGGACATTTACTCTGTATCTAACCAGTGCTGTGCCTGCCCTGGGAGTGTTTGATGGGACAGTGTAGAGGTAGCTTTCCGCTATATCTAACCAGAGCTGTACTTGGCCTGGGAGTGTTTGATGGGACAGTAGATAGGAAGCTTTACCCTGAACCTAACCATTGCTGTACCTGTCCTGGGATTGTTTGATGTGACAGTGTAGAGGTAGCTTCACTCTGTATGTAACCCGTGCTGTACCTGCCCTGAGAGTGTTGGATGGGACAGTGTAGAGGGAGCTTTACTTTGTATCTAACCCCATGCTGTACCTGCCCTGGGAGTGTTTGATGGGACAGTGTCGAGGAAGTTTTATTCAGTATCTAACCCATGCTGTACCTGCCCTGTGTGTGTTTTATGGGACAGTGTAGGAGGGAGCTTTACTCTGTATTTGACCCGTGCTGTACCTGCCCTGGGAGTGTGTGACGGTAGAGTCCTGAGGAAGCATTAAGCTGTGTCTAATCCGTGCTGTTCCTGCCCTGGGATTGTTGATTGGACAGTGTATAGGGAGCTTTACTCTGTGTCTAACCCGTGCTGTACCTGCCTTGGGAGTGTTTAATGGGAAAGTTTAGAGGGACCTTTACTCTGTATCTAACTAGTGCTGTACCTGGCCTGGGAGTGTTTGATGGCGAAGTGTAGAGGATCTTTACTCTGTATCTAACCCGTGCTGTACCTGCCCTCGGAGTGTTTGATGGGACAGTGTAGAGGGAGCTTTGCGCTGTATCTAGCCCGTGCTGTACCTATCCTGTGGGTGTTTAATGGGACAGTGTAGAGGGAGCTTTACCCTGTATCTAATCCCATGCTGTACCTGCCCTGGGAGTGTTTGATGGGACAGTGTAGAGGGAGCTTTGCTCTGTATCTAACCCCATGCTGTACCTGCCCTGGGAGTTAGATGAGCTTTAATCAGTATCTCACTCATGCTGTACTTGCCCTGGGTGTGTTTGATGGGACAGTGTAGAGTGAGCTTTACTCTGTATCTACCCCTACTGTACCTGCCCTGGGAGTGTTTAACGGGATAGTCTAGAGGGAGCTTTAATCTGTATCTAACCTGTACTGTACCTGTCCTGGGCGTGTTTGATGTGACAGTGTAGAGGGAGCTTCACTCCGTAACTAACCCCATGCAGTACCTGCCCTGGGAGTGTTTGCTGGGTCAGTATAGAGGGAACTTTACTCTGTATCTAACCCATGCTTTACCTGGCCTGGGAGTTTTTGATGAGACAGCGTAGAGGGAGCTTTACTCTGTATCTAACATGTAATGTACCTGCCCTGGGTGTGTTTGATGGAACAGTGTAGAGGGAGCTTCACTCTGTATCTAACCCCATGCAGTACCTGCCCTGGGAGTGTTTGCTGGGGCAGTATAGAGGGAGCTTTACTCTGTATCTAACACATGCTTTACCTGGCCTGGGAGTTTTTGATGAGACAGTGTAGAGGGAGCTTTACTCTGTATCGAACACGTACTGTACCTGCCCTGGGAGTGTTTGATGGGACAGTGTAGAGGGAGCTTTACTGTGTATCTAAACCGTGCTGTACCTGCCCTGGGAGTGTTTGGTGGGCTAGTGTAGAAGGATCTTTACTCTGTATATAACCCGTGCATTACCTGGCCTGGGTGTTTTTGATTGGACAGTGTAGCGGGAGCTTTACTCTTTATCTAACCCGTGCTGTTCATGTATTAGGAGATTTGATGGGACAGTATAGAGGGAGCTTTACTCTGTATCAAACCCCATGCGCTACCTGCCCTGGGAGTGTTTGAAGTGACAGTGTAGAGGGAACTTTACTCTGTATCTAACCCGTGCTTTACCTGTCCTGGGAGTGTTTGATGCGATAGTGTAGCGGGAGCTTTCTCTGTATCTAACCCGTGCTTTACCTGGCCTGGGTGTTTTTGATTGGACAGTGTAGAGGGAGCTTTACTCTCTATCTAACCCGAGCTGTGCCTGTCCTGGGAGTGTTTGAAGGAACAGTGTAGAGGGAGCTTTAATCAATATCTCACTCATGCTGTATTTGCCCTGGGTGTGTTTGATGGGACAGTGTAGAGTGAGCTTTACTCTGTATCTAACCTGTACTGTACCTGTCCTGGGCGTGTTTGATGGGACAGTGTAGAGGGAGCTTCACTCTGTATCTAACCCCATGCAGTACCTGTCCTGGGAGTGTTTGCTGGGACAGTGTAGAGGGAACTTTACTCTGTATCTAACCCCATGCATTAACTGCCCTGGGAGTGTTTGCTGGGATAGTGTAGAGGGAGCTTTATTCTGTATCTAACCCGTGCTTTACCTGGCCTGGGAGTTTTTGATGAGACAGTGTAGACGGATCTTTACTCTGTATCTAACACGTACTGTACCTGCCCTTGGGGTGTTTGATGGAACGGTTTAGAGGGAGCTTTACTGTGTATCTAAGCCGTGCTGACCTGCCCTGGTAGTGTTTGATGGGACAGTGTAGAGGGAGCTTTACTCTGTATCTAACCCGTGCTGTCCGTTCCCTGGGGGTGTTTGATGGAACAGTGTAGAGGGAGCTTTACTGTGTATCTAAACCGTGCTGTAACTGCCCTGGCAGTGTTTGATGGGCTAGTGTAGGAGAATCTTTACTCTGTATATAACCCGTGCATTACCTGGCCTGTGTGTTTTTGATTGGACAGTGTAGCGGGAGCTTTACTCTTTATCTAACCCGTGCTGTTCATGTCTTAGGAGTTTTTGATAGGACAGTATAGAGGGAGATTTACTCTGTATCAAACCCCATGCGCTACCTGCCCTGGGAGTGTTTGAAGTGACAGTGTAGAGGGAACTTTACTCTGTATGTAACCCGTGCTTTACCTGTCCTGGGAGTGTTTGATGCGATAGTGTAGCGGGAGCTTTACTCTGTATCTAACCCGTGCTTTACCTGGCTTGAGTGTTTTTGATTGGACAGTGTAGAGGGAGCTTTACTGTCTATCTAACCCGAGCTGTACCTGTCCTGGGAGTGTTTGAAGGAACAGTGTAGAGGGAGCTTTAATCAGTATCTCACTCATGCTGTATTTGCCCTGGGTGTGTTTGATGGGACAGTGTAGAGTGAGCTTTACTCTGTATCTAACCCGTACTGTTCTGCCCTGGGAGTGTTTGATGGGACAGTGTAGAGGGAGCTTTACTCTGTATCTAACCTGTACTGTACCTGTCCTGGGCGTGTTTGATGGGACAGTGTAGAGGGAGCTTCACGCTGTATCTATCCCCATGCTCGACCTGTCCTGGGAGTGTTTGCTGAGACAGTGTAGAGGGAACTTTACTCTGTATCTAACCCCATGCATTAACTGCCCTGGGAGTGTTTGCTGGGATAGTGTAGAGGGAGCATTATTCTGTATCTAACCCTTGCTGTACCTGCCCTGGGAGTGTTTGATGGGACAGTGTAGAGGGAGCTTTACTCTGTATCTAACCCGTGCTTTACCTGGCCTGGGAGTTTTTGACGAGACAGTGTAGACGGATCTTTACTCTGTATCTAACACGTACTGTACCTGCCCTTCGGGTGTTTGATGGAACGGTTTAGAGGGAGCTTTACTGTGTATCTAAGCCGTGCTGACCTGCCCTGGGAGTGATTGATGGGACAGTGTAGAGGGAGCTTTACTCTGTATCTAACCCGTGCTGTACGTGCCCTGGGAATGTTTGATGGGACAGTGTAGAGGGAGCTTTAATCTGTATCTAACCCGTGCTGTACGTGCCCTGGGAGTGTTTGATGGGACAGTGTAGAGGGAGCTTTACTCTGTATCTAACCCGTGCTGTGCCTGCCCTGGAAGTGTTTGATGGGACAGTGTAGAGGGAGCTTTCCTCTATATCTAACCAGAGCTGTACTTGGCCTGGGAGTGTTTGATGGGACAGTATAGAGGAAGCTTTACCCTGAATCTAACCATTGCTGGACCTGTCCTGGGATTGTTTGATGTGACAGTGCAGAGGGAGCTTCACTCTGTATCTAACCTATGCTGTACCAACCCTGAGAGTGTTTGATGGTTCAGTGTTGAGGGAGATTTCCTCTGTATCTAACCCGTGCTGTACCTGCCCTGGGAGTGTTTGATGGGACAGTGTAGAGGGAGTTTTACTCTGTATGTAATCCCATGCTGTACCTACCCTGGGAGTGTATGCTGAGATAGTGTAGAGTGAGCTTTACTCTGTATCTAACCCTATGCTGTATCTGCCGTGGGAGTGTATGCTGGGAGAGTGTAGAGGGAGCTTCGCTCTGTATCTAACCCATGCTGTATCTGCCCTGAGAGTGTTTGATGGGATAGTGTAGAGGGAGCTTTACTTTGTATCTAACCCCATGCTGAACCTGCCCTGGGAGTGTTTGATAGGACAGTGTAGAGCGAGCTTTACTCTGTATCTAACCGATGCTGTAGCTGCCCTGGGAGTGTTTGATGGGACAGTGTAGAGGAAGTTTTATTCAATATCTAACCCATACTGTACCTGCCCTAGGAGTGTTTGACGGTAGAGTCCTGAGGAAGCATTAAACTGTATCTAATCCGTGCTGTTCCTGCCCTGGGATTGTTGATTGGACAGCGTATAGGGAGCTTTACTCTGTATCTAACCCGTGCTGTCCCTGCGCTGGGAGTGTTTGATGGGACAGTGTAGAGGGAGATTTACCCTGTATCTAATCCCATGCTGTACCTGCCCTGGGAGTGTTTGATGGGACAGTGTAGAGGGAGCTTTACTCTGTATCTAACCCGTGCTGTACCTGCGCTGGGAGTGTTTGATGGGACAGTGTAGAGGGAGATTTACTCTGTATCTAACCCGTGCTGTACCTGCCCTGGGAGTGTTTGATGGGACAGTGTAGAGGGAGCTTTGCTCTGTATCTAACCTCATGCTGTACCTGCCCTTGGAGTGTTTGATGGGACAGTGTAGAGGGAGCTTTGCTCTGTATCTAACCCGTGCCGTACCTGCCCTGGGAATGTTTGATGGGACAGTGTAGATGGAGCTTTACTCTGCATTTTTCCGAGTGGCAGGCAGTGACTAGTGGGGTACCACAGGGATCGGTCCTTGGACCCCAGGTTTTCACAATATATATTAATGATCTAGACATGGGAACTAGATGTAATATCTCCAAATTTGTTGGCGACTCAAAGCTGGGTGGGTGTGTGTGCTGTGAGGAGGATGCTGAGAAACTCCAGGTTGATTTGGACAGGTTGGGTGATTGGGCAGAAGCATGGCACATGCAATATAACGTGGATAAATGTGAGTTTATCCACTTTGGTGGCAAAAACAGGAAGGCAGATTATTATCTGAACGGCAATAGATTGGGAGAAGGGGACGTGCAATGAAAACTGGGTGTCCTTGTGCACCAGTCACTGAAGGTAAGCATGCAGGTGCATCAGGCAGTTAAGAAGGCAAATGGTATGTTGGCCTTCATAGCGAGAGGGTTTGAGTACAGGAACAAGGATAACCTCGCATTTATCCACATTATACTGCATCTGCCATGCTTCTGCCCAATCACCCAACCTGTCCAAATCATACTGGAGTTTCTCGGCATCCTCTTCACAGCACACACGCCCCCCAGCTTTGTGTCATCTGCAAACTTGGAGATATTACATCTAGTTCCCTCGTCTAGATCATTTATATATATTGTGAATAGCTGGGGTCCTAGGACCGATCCCTGCGGTACCCCACTAGTCACTGCCTGCCACTCGGAAAAAGACCCATTTATTCCAACTCTTTGCTTCCTGTCTGCCAACCAGTTCTTTATCCAAACAGTACCTTGCTCCCAATCTCATGTGCCTTAGCTCTCTCTCTCTCTCTCTGTCTATCTTGCTCTCTCTCCCTCTCTCTCTCTCTGTCTCTCTCCCTCTCTGTCTCTCCCTCGCTCTGTCTCTCCCCCTCTCTCTCTCCCTCTCTCTCTCTCCGTCTCTCTCTCACTCTCACTCTCTCTCCATCTGTCTCTCTCTCTGTCTCTCTCTGTCTCTCTCTCTGTCTGTCTCTCTCCCTCTCTCTCTCTCTTTGTCTCTCTCTCTCTCCCTCACTCTCTCTCTCTTTGTCTCTCTCTCTCTCCCTCTCTCTCTCTGTCTCTCTCTCTCTCACTGTCTCTCTCTCTCTTTGTCTGTCTCTCTCCCTCTCTGTCTCTCTGTCTCTGTCTCTGTCTCTCTCTCTCTCTGTCTCTCTGTCTCTATCTCTCCTCTCTCTCTCTCTCTCTCTCTCTCTCTCTCTGTCTCTCTGTCTCCCTCTCTCTGTCTCTCTGTCTCTCTCTCTCCCCTCTCTCTCTGTCTCTCTGTCTCCCTCTCTCTCTCTCCCTCTCTCTCTCTCTCTCTCTGTCTGTCTGTTTCTCTCTCTGTCTCTCCCCCCTCTCTCTGTCTCTCTCTCTTCCTCTCTCTCTCTGTCTCTCTCTCTCTGTCTCTCTCCCTCCCTCTCTCTCCCTCTCTCTCTCTCTCTCTGTCTCTCTCACTCCCTCTCTCTCTCTCTCTGTCTCTCTCTCCGTCTCTCTCTCTGTCTCTCTCTCTCTGTCTCTCTCTCTCTCTGTCTCTCTCTCTGTCTCTTGTTCCCTGTTGTAAGATGTGCGGAATTACCCCTGGCCCCGTCCAACAGGTTAGAGAGTTCGGGCTTGAGAATTGAGAAATTACACCAGACACACCGGTTCTGTCTTTAACCTGTTATTGTTCCTAAGACAGATTCAAAACCCCAACTACTACTCGAGCAGTTCACCAATAATATTACAGGAAATCATACATACAGCCGCCCGCCGATGATCGGTCCAGCGTTGATTGTAGGTCCTCGTAGGCGATAAGACTGACCAGGCCCCTCCTTCTTCTGACTGCAATGCTGATATTCTTATAGCCACTGTGCTTTATACAGCTTTCCTTGTCTTTTGTATTAAATCATTCATTCAGAGATAGTGAAATGTTCCTTTAATGTTGGTCTGAGCTGTTCTGAGCTGTCAAACGTTTACACTCACACATCCTCCGTGGCTATTATTCAGTTTGCGCTGATCACAGTCCAAGATTGTTCATTCACTCCTAAAGTTTCTTCTCTTCTTCATAGGCAGTCCCTCGGAACCGAGGATGACTTGCTTCCACATTAACAATGAGTTCTCAGGTGACTGATGAGTCCAATGCGGGACCTACAGTCTCTGTCACAGGTGGGGCAGACGGTGGTTGAAGGGGCGGGTGGGTGGGGTGCTTGGGTTGACGTGCGCTCCTTGCACTGCCTGCGCTTGGCTTCCGCTTGCTCCCGGCGAAGAGACTCGAGGTGTTCGGTGTATTGATTTCTTTGTGGGTTCAATGACGAGACATTTATGAAAGAGAATGTCTTTTAATCTAAAGTCTGTTCAACTCTTTATACAGCTTTACAGGAGACACGATGCTTGTGATGCATCTGGAACGAAACTGAAACTAAACTAAACTCCCTTGCTTGTCTCGGTCACATGCTTTCTGCTGGTCAGGCACAAGCAATCAATACATGCAAACATTCTGTTAAGGCATCATAATCGAACAGGCAAATACCATCTCTATTTGCTGATATCATTACATCTCCTTTTCTTAAAACAAAAGTAATTTACTTTTAACTAACAACATGTTTTCTTTGTATTAATCTGCATTTTAACTGTAACACTTAATGAACTTACATTATCATTATCATGATCAAGGTTTTTTAACCTTGCTTTGTGTGTTCAATACACTAGAACTTGAAGAAAGAATAAGATAACATTACTTCCTTCTATAACAATAGTCCTTAAATTTGCTCAATGAGTCTCTCAGGAGGCTTCACGTGTCTTGAGGATTTTCTGATTGATTGTCCTTGAATCTGAGTTGTTGCCTCAGATGATGTGTTCTCAGCTGTGTGATCAGGTTGTTCAACAGTATCAGTCTCTTGACCTGCTGTGGCTGGTCCCATGAGAAGATCGCGACGATTTCGTCTCAGAACAGCACCCTCATCTGTCTGAATGGTGTATGATCTTGGTTGAACTTCACTCAGGACAGTTCCCTTCTGAGTCCATGTGTTTGTTTTGTCTTTCAACCTTACTTGGTCACCAGTGTGGAGTTCAGGTAGGTTTTGTGTTCCTCTGTCATAGTAGTACTTTTGCTTTTCTTTCTGTTGTTCTTTGAACTTCCTCACTTTCTCCCCCTCTTTTGTTTTCAGGAGGTTCTCCGGGATGGGTAGGTTTGACCTTAGCCGACGTCCCATCAGGAGTTGGGCTGGTGACATACCACACTCGAGCGGCGTTGTGCGGTATACAAGCATGCTCTGGTAGAAGTCAGTACCACTGTCTTTTGCCTTGTACATCAGCCTTTTCACTGTCTGGACCGATTTTTCCCCTAGTCCATTGGACTGTGGATAGTGAGGACTTGACGTTGTGTGGACAATGTCCCACTCTTTGGCAAAGTGTCGGAAACTTGCATTGTAAAACTGGGGTCCGTTGTCTGTGAAGACCTCGCTTGCCACGCCATGTCTGGAGAATATGGCATTCATACATGTTATCACAGCATCTGCAGTGGTGGTGTACAGTCTACAAACCTCTGGATACAGGGAGTAATAGTCTGTGACTACAAGATAGTCCTTCCCTTGACATACGAATAGGTCAGCGCCTACCTTCTGGTAAGGTCTGTCTGGTGCTGGGTGTGGCTTTAGTGGTTCTACCGGATTGCTTGCTCGATATTTCAGGCATATTGTGCAGTTTGACACCTCATTTGTCACATCTTGCTTGATTCGTGGCCAGTACATCACCTCTCGTGCTCTTTTCTTACACTTTTCGATTCCCAGATGTCCTCCATGGATCTTTTTTAACATCTCTTTTCTCAGACTCTTTGGGATAACTATTTTACTTCCTTTGTAGATGATGTCTTCGACCACTGATAGTTCCGCCCTGCAGTTCCAGTATTCTGCCATGTCAGGTGAGCAGTCTTGCTTCATGTTGGGCCATCCATCCAAGATGCTTTTCCTCAGTCATCTCATTGTTTCATCTTTGTTTGTCTCAGTCTTTATGAGCTCCATTTTTGCATCTGCTATGGGCAGTGCACTTGTGATCATGTCCACGTAGGCGTTCACTTTTTCATCCATTGTGGTGTTTGCGGGCTCACTTGGGTCAACAGCTCTGGACAACGTGTCTGCTGTATACATCAGCTTACCCAGTGTGTACGCAACATTCAGTGTATAGCGTTGCAGCCTGATCATCATTCTTTGTATTCTAAGCGGACAGCTATTTAGTGGCTTTTGGAACAATGCAATCAAGGGCTTATGGTCAGTCTCTGCACTGATTGCTTGTCCTGCCACAAACTGGTGAAATCTTTCACAGGCGTATGTGATGCTGAGCAGCCCCTTTTCTATTTGAGCATATCGCGTCTCCGCGTCTGTCATTGAGCGCTATGCATATGCAATAGGTTGCCAGTAGTCATATTTTTGCAGAAGAACGGCACCGAGCCCACTCTGTGATGCATCTGATGATATCTTGATGGGTCTCGCTGGGTCATAAAACCTCAGAACTGGTTCCTCTGTAAGCAGTTTCTTTAGATCGCTCCATGACTTCTCATGCTCATGATTCCATTCCCATTCTATGTTCTTTTCAGTTAGTCTTCTCAGTGGCGCCATCTTTTCTGAGAGGTTGGATATGAATTTCCCCATGTAGTTGATCATTCCATTAAACCTCTGCACGTCCTTTTTGCATTGTGGCTTTGGCATATTCTCAATGGCGGACATCTTTCTGGGATCTGGTCTGATGCCCTCACTGCTAAGGATATCTCCCACAAATGTCAGTTCTGTCACCCCGAGCTGGCAATTCTCTCTATTCAGCTTCAGGTTTGTTTTCCTTGTTGCTTCCAGCACTTTTTTCAGTCTCTCGTCATGCTCAGTTCTCGTGGTTCCCCATACTATGGTGTCATCCATTGATGTATCAACTCCCTCCAGGTGCTCATAGATCATATGGATAGTCTTGTGATACACTTCAGGAGCTGAGGCAATGCCAAATGGTAACCTTAGGAATCTGTATCTGCCAAATGGACTGTTGAACGTGCACAGTCTTGAACTTGCTTCGTCCAATTTCATCTGCCAAAATCCTGATGATGCATCTAACTTGCTGAAATACTTTGCATTTGCAAACTGTGCCATGATTTCCTCACGTGTAGGAAGCTTGAAGTGCTCTCTCTTTATTGCTCTGTTTAGATCTCTTGGATCCAGGCAAATTCTGAGCTTTCCATTCTTTTTGTCCACAACGACGAGGGAACTCACCCACTCAGTTGGCTCATCTATCGTCCGAATCACGTTCAGGCATTCCATCCTGTCCAACTCTGCCTTCAGTTGCTTTTGAAGAGCAAACGGAACTTTTCTGCATGGATGTATGACCAGTGTCATACTTTTATCGACTGTGATCGTGTGTTCTCCTGGAATGCAGCCTAGACCCTTAAATAGGTCTTTGTACTCTTTCATGAGTTCATCATAGACTGTCTCTCCTTCGCTTTCCACAATGAGGACTCTCTTTACCAGGTTCAGTCTCTCACAGGCTTTTAAACCTAGTATGGCTTGCACATCCTTTGGCACCACGATTAATGCTAGCGTGTGCTCTCTGTCCTTGTGTGTTACTTTGACAATGCATCTTCCTTTCACTGGTATTTCAGTACCTGAGTATCCTGTCACTTTCACTTTTATTCCATGTATCTTTGGTCTGGGTCTAATTTTCTTAAAATCAGTCTCTGATATCACATTAACTTGTGCTCCAGTATCCAATGTAAATGGAATGTGTATGTCATTCACTTTCAGTGTCAACATCCAGTCTCTTTTTTCTTCTTTGTTTTCAGACACTACATCTACATAGAACTCCTCTATCTCGCTTTCATCTACTGTATGTACCTTGCTTTGTTGTGCTTGGTTCTTACAGCAACGGGCATAATGGTTGTTTTTGTTGCAACTATTGCATTTTTTACCATATGCTGGACACTCTTTTGGTGGATGCTGTGTACCGCATCGACTACATGTCTTTCGATTGTCCCTTTCATTTTCGTTCGCTGGCCACGCCTCTGTTTTCACATGGGCGCTCGTTTTGTTAAACGGTTTGTATCCGTTCATTCTCACTGCATCCATGTTGCAGCTATTGTCACTGAACAGCTCCTTTGCCTGCAACTTCACAGTCTCTGTAGCCCTATACCGTGCTATGGCTTCTCCCAGGTCTAGATCTTGCTCTCTTAGAAGTCTTTCCCTTAGACCATTATCTGGAATACCACACACCAGTCTGTCTTTTATCAGCGAGTCTGTCAGTCCCCCAAATTCACACGATTTGCTTCTGTTTCTCAGTTCAGTCACATACTGATCAATAGTCTCACCCGTTTTCTGTACACATGTGAAAAATCTGTGCCTCTCAAACGTCACGTTACATTTAGGTATGCAGTAGGCCTCAAATTGTTCCATTATTTTATCTAGTTTCATTTTGTCTCCATCAGCAGCGAATGTGAAGTTATTATACACCTCCAGCGCTTCATCACCCACGACATGTAAGAACAGTGACGATTTATTTTTATTACTTTTCTCGTCAGCTCCGATTGCTGATAAATACAACCCCACACGTTGTTTGAATCTTCTCAAATTTTCAGCCACATTACCTGTCAACTGAAGCGTCGCCGGTGGGAGTAAACCTTCCATTTTTCACTTCGTTAGCTATTCTCTAATGGTAAGTAACCATGTTCTCTTTTGGCTTGCTAATCTGTGGAGAGCTGATTTAACTTCAGATTTTTTCTCTTCTTCTCTTTCAATCACTTCTGACACCATGTATTGATTTCTTTGTGGGTTCAATGACGAGACATTTATGAAAGAGAATGTCTTTTAATCTAAAGTCTGTTCAACTCTTTATACAGCTTTACAGGAGACACGATGCTTGTGATGCATCTAGAACGAAACTGAAACTAAACTAAACTCCCTTGCTTGTCTCGGTCACATGCCCTCTGCTGGTCAGGCACAAGCAATCAATACATGCAAACATGCTGTTAAGGCATCATAATCGAACAGGCAAATACCATCTCTATTTGCTGATATCATTACATTCGGCGCCTTCCCGGATGCTTGTCCTCCACTTTGTGCGGTCTTGGGCCAGGGATTCCCAGGTGTCGGTGGGGGTGTTACACTTTTTCAAGGAGGCTTTGAGGGTGTCCTTGAAGCGTTTCCTCTGCAAACCTGGGGCTCTCTTGCCGTGCCGGAGCTCCGAGTAGAGCACTTGTTTTGGGAGTCTCGTATCGGGCATGCAGACAATGTGACCCATCCATCGGAGCTGATTGAGCGTGGTCAAAGCTTCGATGCTGGGGATGTTGGCCTGAGCAAGAAAACTGACGTTGGTGCGCCTATCCTGCTAATGGATTTGCAGGATCTTGCGGAGGCAGCGTTGGTGGTACCTCTCCAGTGCTTTGAGGTGCTTGCTGTACATGGTCCATGTCTCTGAGGCATACAGCAGGGCGGGTATCACTGCTGCTATGTAGCCCATGAGCTTAGTGCTGGGTTTGAGGCCCTGGTCTTCAAACACTCTCTTCCTCAGGCGACTGAAGGCTGCACTGGCACACTGAAGGCGGTGTTGGACTTCGTCGTCGACATCTGCCTTTGTTGTCAGTAGGCTCCAGAGGCATGGAAAGTGGTCCACATTGTCCAAGGCCTTGACATGGATTTTGATAATCGGGGGGCAGTACTGTGTGGTGGGGGCAAGTTGGTAGAGGACCTTTGTCTTACGGATGTTTAGTGTAAGGCCCGTGCTCTCATATGCTTCGGTGAAGGTGTTTACGATGGTTTGGAGTTCGACCTCCGAGTGTACGCTGATGCAAGCATCATCAGCATACTGTAATTCGACGACAGAGGATGGGATGACCTTGGATCTGGACTGGAGGTGACGGAGGTTGAACAGCTTCCCGTTTGTTCTGTAGATTAGCTCCACTCCAGTGGGGAGCTTACTGAGGGTGAGATGGAGAATTGCAGCAAGGAAGATCGAGAAGAGCGTTGGTGCGATGACAGTCCGTACAGGAATTGGGTCTGTGGTGCAACCGTTGGTCAGGATCATGGCTTGCATGTCGTCGTGAAGCAGGCGGAAGATGGTGACAAACTTTTGAGGGCAGCCGAATTTGAGGACGACACTCCATAATCCCTCATGGTTGATGTTGTGTCTGGGTATAATAAGATACAGACTGCAGCAGAAACGGTACAACAGGTGTTTACTCAACGTGGCTCACAGTTGAACTGACTGTACAGATTACTACTCAGTGCTATATACAGGTGTGGTCACTGCCGGTACTACAGTATACATGAGCTGTAAAAAGTAGTTCCCCCCCTTAAAGGTATATACATTACAATTCCTCCCCTTTTAGATTAACAGTACCATAACACTCATTTAAAAATTAAATATCAAACTAATTACAATGAACACTTTTAACATGCAACATTAGCTGAAAATAGTCTATTTATATATTCAGTCTTTGGGGAGGCCTCCTGATCCTTTCTGGATAGCGTCTTTCCCGAGTGTCTTGCTCTTGGTGCGGAGGCGATTCTGGCCCCCTGTCGTCGGTTGGTTCATCAGCTTCCAAAGCTACTGTTTCTGGGGTAGATGCGACCTGTACGTCGGGTTCATCACCAGGTACATATGGGCGAGGCATGGGGTTGACTTGTTCCTGTGGCTCTAGGATCTGGTCAGCATGGCGTCTCACGATGCTCTCTCCAACGTCCACTGTGTACATTAGTGGGCCCTGCCGTGTGCATATCGTTCCTGGCTGCTATTTTTCTGTTCAGTAGTCGCGGGCCAAGACTGGTTGCCCTACATTGAAGCTCCTTGTTGGCTTCTCATGGATGTGCTGGAATTGCTTACTCCCAACATCTCTTCGTACGTTTGGTCTGAGCAAATCCAGGCGAGATCTTAACCTTCGGTCAAAGAACATCATGGCTGGGGCCTGGTTGCTGGCTGCATGTGTCGCATTCCGGTAGGCAAACAGGAAATTGTCCACCTTGTGCTGCAGCGGAATGTTGTCATTGTACATAGCCTTTATTGCCTTCTCAAAGGTTTGTACGAACCTCTCAGCCAATCCATTTGTGGCTGGATGATACGGGGTGGATGTGTAATGCCTTACCCTGTTGTTTTTCAAGAACCTCCGGAACTCTTCGGACACAAACTGTGGTCCATTGTCGGAGCAAATCTGTTCTGGCAAGCCATTCCTGGCAAAAATGGTCCGTAGGACTGCAAAAGTTTTCTCCGTGGTGGTGGAGGACATTTTGATGACCTCAGGCCATTTCGAGTGCGCATCCACAGCTATTAAAAACATTGAGTCCATGAATGGACCAGCAAAATCAATATGCACCCGTTGCCATGGAGATGAGGGCCACTCCCATGTGTGTAGAGGGGCCTGTGGTGGTGCATTTTGGACTTTCTGGCATCCTGAGCAGCTCTTGGTCAGGTCCTCGATTTGTTTATCGATCCCTGGCCACCACACATAAGCCCTGGCTAGGCTTTTCATTTTTACCCCTCCCAGATGACCCTCATGAAGCTCATTGAGCACTCTATCCCTTAACTTGGGTGGAATTACCACTCGGGATCCACACATCAAGGTCCCCCGGCACACTGACAGCTGTTCTCTCCTTGTCGAGAATGCTGGCAACAGTGAGTCGCCATGTGCTGGCCATCCCTTCACCGTCAAATCATATACCCGAGACAGTGTTGGGTCATTTTGGGTTTCCTTTTCGATACAAGCGTTAGTTACCGGTAGGTATTAAACGATAGTCGAATGGAATATTTCGACAGGATCCACTGCTGGTGCTTCCTCCGCAGTAGGCAGTGGCAGGCGTGATAGCCCATCAGCATTTCCATGCTGTTTTGTGCCCTTATATTAAATCTCATAGTGGTGCGCCCCTAGAAAAAGTGACCATCTTTGTAGTCGTTGCGCAGTCATCACCGGAACGCCCTTCTTCGGATTAAAAATGGAGACAAGAGGCTGGTGATCAGTCAGCAAGGTGAATTTCTGCCCGTGCAGATAGTGATTGAACTTTTTCACTCCCCACACTAGGCTGAGGGCCTCTCTGTCAATCTGGGCGTAGTTACGCTCGGCTGAGGTTAGTGATTGTGACGCAAAGGCTATTGGTCTCTCTGAGCCATCTGAGAATTTGTGCGACAGCACCGCTCCAATGCCATAGGGTGACGCATCACATGCCAACCGAATTGGTAATGCTGGGTTGTAATGGACCACGGTGGCATAGTGGTTAGCACTGTTGCCTCACAGCGCCAGGGACCCGGGTTCGAATCCGGCCTCGGGCGACTGTCTGTGTGGAGTTTGCACATTCTCCCCGTGTTTGCGTGGGTTTTCTCCGGGTGCTCCGGTTTCCTCCCACAGTCCAAAGATGTGCGGGTTAGGTTGATTGGCTATGATAAATTGACACTTAGTGTTAGGGGGATTAAATATGTGGGGTTACGGGGATCGGGTGGGATATGTGTCGGTGCAGGCTCGATGGGCCGAAATGGCCTCTATCTGCACTGTGGGGTTTCTGTGAAGTTCTGTGAAATACCTCTTTCGATGTGATTAGTGTTTTGCTATTCTGGAAAGCTCGTCTACATTCGTCACTCCACTTCCATGGCACCCCAGTTTGCAGTAGGGTGTTCAGTGGGTGTAGTATTGTAGACAAATTTGGCAAGAACTTATGGTAGTAGTTTACCAGCCCGAGGAACGACCTCAGTTGTGACACATTTTCCTGTGCTGAAGCCTTGACTACTGCCTCAATCTTGTAGGGGGTTTCTCTTGCTCGTTCTGGTCTCCTACCAGGCTTCGTGCAATAATTACCCTTGAGTGGTTCGACCCACTCTCCCCTACGGTTCTAGACCTTGGACTTAGGTGCAGGGAACTGTAGTGCAGAGAAAAACTCAATAGACCAGGTTGAATAGCACGAAATGGAGGCTTTTATTATTAAACAGTTTGCAGCATTATAAAATACATGTCATAAGCACAGATTAAAATAACTACAATTATGCACATATCTATAAACTTAAACTCTATGGAAATGGGGAACACACGGCACATCGTAAAAGGGGAAACACATTACGATTACCCTTAACCCCCTCCCCTAGACCTAAACTAAGTTTCGACTTGAGGAACTCGGGATCATGCTCACCACTTTCAGATTCGCAAAAAGGGGTTCGCAGCCTTTTGGCACAGCTTTCCGTCGTCACGTGGATTTGGAAACTTCTGGCGCAGTTTGTTTTTTTCTTACGCGATGGAGCAGCGGATACAGTCTTGATGAGCGCTCGTCATGGATGAATCCGTTACCGACGTGATTTTAAGAACTGGATGCCCATGGAAGACTCTGTCACCGATGTGATGTTGTAGAACTGCACATGGGAAGTTACTGGTCGAATGGGATGTTGAGGCACTGGAGTGCTAGGCCCGGAGTGTCCTTTTCTCCGGCCTGGATCGTCGTTTTCCCGAGGGTGTCTTCTCCTTCGGCCTGGGTCGTCGATGATCTCCCGACAAAAGTACCCGGGCCACCCTCGTCGTCTTCCCGTCGTGGCCGGCCGAGCTGGCTTCCGAGCCAAAGTCTTCTCGCCGTCTTCCGTTCCACACCGAAGTTACGAATCGTACTGAAGAAATGAATTGTGAATCGTAGCGGTCGAGGTGAAGCGAAGCGTAATCGTAGTCGTAATCGTCCTCGCCCTGATGGACTTTTCAAATCCATAGTTATACCCTTTTGGGACAGTCTTATCTCCCGCCAAATCATAGTCCTGTCTTTGTAATATTTTTGGCGGGCAGAAATCTCTGCAGGGGCGCTTTGTCTTGTAACGGGAGCCGGTGATAGCTTAACTGGCCTTCCTGGGCCGATAATGTCTTTTACTTTGTCACCGTAACTCGGTTCGTATATTGATCGGTCTGGAGATTGCCCTTGATGGCTGTCAAACGGTTTTCCTTTGTACAGTAAATGGGTTTAAGTGTTCATTCAATTGTTTGCCCATTTCTTGATGGGCCTCATCCTGTAACCCAAGACTGTCCTGTACTTAGAATCCAATTAATATGTATGCTCAGTTCCATGAGTTTCGGTTTCCCGATACTGGCTTTCGCGGGCTTACTGTCCTCAATCCACAAGCCTGTCTGGCTTGCAGTAACAGAAATCAAATGGTCCCAGAAACTGATCATGAGGTCTGGCGGCCATTTTGTATGCCCTTTTATCAAAGGTTTTTCTGTACAAGCTTCTTTTGGTCAATAAAACTGTCTTATTAACCCTATTTTCTTGCGTGATTCTTGCTGAAAATTTCGAATCTTACAATCTTCTCTGGGGACTTATGTAACCCCTCCTTATCGATAACGTGGCCACAATACGAGATCTGTTTTCTAAAAAACTCGCATTTGGGGCGGTTAGCTCGGAGCCCATATTCCTGCAATCTAGTGAGCACCTGCTCCAGGTTAGCAAGGTGATCACTGTCATTTTCGCCCGTGACCAGGATGTCGTCCAAATAACACTGGGTCCCTGGGATCCCTTGCAGGACTTGTTCCATTGCCCTCTGCCAAATAGCCAGAGCTGATGCTACCCCGAATACCAGCCGGTTGTATTGGTAGAGACCTTTATGGGTGTTGATTTTGAGGTATTTTTTTGATGCTTCTTCTACCTCCATTTGCAGATACGCCTGGGCCAGATCAATCTTAGTGAAGTGTTTCCCTCCAGATAGCGAGGCGAAAATATCTTCAATCCGTGGAAGTGGATATTGTACGGTGTGAAGGAGCGGGTTCACTGTTACCTTAAAGTCCCCACAGATGCGAACCTTCCTTGGTTCCCCAGGCGTGCTGCTCAACGACTTTTTCATCACAGGAATGATGGGTGTAGCCCACTCGCTCCAGTCTACCTTGGACAGTACACCTGAACGTTCCAGACTCTCCAGCAAAAAGTCTACCCCAAAGGAAAAATAAGGGTGACCGTTATATATAACGGTAAGGAAACACCAAAACTAAACCTGTATGTATTGCAAGATGGAGTGTTTCGATAGTTTGCGCAGTTCTGTTAAATATTCAGCATTGCTTTCATCCTTATGCTGGTTCCGTTTGTGAAACTTGAATCTTTCTGCTATCAGCAGCGGTGTGGGGTTTAAATGTTCCTGTAGTATCGTCACTATGTCTCCAAAACTCTTTTCCACTGGCTTCGCTGGGGTTACCAGATTTCGTGATAAGCCATACATCTTTGCACCCATTAAATTTAACAAAACCGGTGCTTTCTTGTCATCTGACACCTCATTTGCCTTGCAGTATACCTCTATTCGTTCGACATATGTAGTCCAATCTTCGATTTCATTGTCAAATGCGGTGATACTGCTACTCTTCGGCATTTTGGGTGTGGTTTAAAATAGCTTAAGATGGCGTCTCCCGCGCTTTCCTTCCTCCCCCGCTGCTGCCAACGCTGCTCTCGGCGGTCCTCGTGGCAATGGCGGCACCCTGTAGGTTTCACGCACTTCTCCTGTGCTGCTGCCAACGCCGCTCTCGGCGGTCCTCGTGGCAATGGCGGCGCCTCGCGGGTTTCTGCGCGTCTCTCTCCCTCTCCTCGATGCTGCTCGGCCCCTGAACACCGGCTGCGCCCTGTGCACCCTGCCCTCTCTCTCTCTCTCCCGTCGACACTGCTCGGCCCTTTGCTGTGCCGTTCGGTTGGGCTCTAGCCCGCCGCTGTCCGGGAAGTTTCTGCGCACTACCTGTTGCCAGCCTGTTTCGCTGGACCACCACGACTGGAAAGCCAAGCCTGGCTCCCAACAGCTTCCCCCGCAATTCTCGAGTCTCTGCTGGATGACTGGGCGGTTGCCCGTGGTCGACACCCGTGTCTCTGGCCTTGACCTCCAATCTACTGGTCTCCAGGAACGAATCCCTGGGAGGTGATGCAGAGTTGCAGGTAGGTTCGAACTTGCCTCGTCGTCAATGTTGTGTCTGGGTATAATAAGATACAGACTGCAGCAGAAACGGTACAACAGGTGTTTACTCAACGTGGCTCACAGTTGAACTGACTGTACAGATTACTACTCAGTGCTATATACAGGTGTGGTCACTGCCGGTACTACAGTATACATGAGCTGTAAAAAGTAGTTCCCCCCCTTAAAGGTATATACATTACAGTTGACAGTGTCGAAGGCCTTTGTGAGATCAAAGAAGGCCATGTACAGCGGTTGGTGCTGTTCCCTTCATTACCCTTTTAATTGACGCGCGGTGAAGATCATGTCCATTGTGCCCCTTAGTGGGTGGAATCCGCATTTACAAAGGTGGCAGAAAACCACGAGGTTCGAGTTACGCCGTATTCTGCATTTAAAAACTTCAAAGGCTTGACTTCTCACCTCAGAAAGGTCACCGAAGACACTGTGTCTACAATACTCAGGGGTTTGCTTATCAGTTCAGTTCAGTTCAGTTCAAATGCTTTATTGGCATGAAAGTTTACAGAGAACCATATTGCCAAAGCTTACATAGCAAAAAGGTACAGTTTTCCAACATTCTGTAGGTGTCAATCGATTTGACATTTGTTGGGTATATACAATATTACTTTTAAACAATATTAATTTTAAACAGTCTTTCTACTTCATTTGGTACGTTCAATATTAATTTTAAACAGTCTTACTTTTAAACAGTCCTCAGGTTGTGACATGTTGTTACATATTTAGCCCCAAGGTATGGTCTGTCTCCTTCTCCTAGGACTAATCTCAATTTTGACAGATCATCCAATTCCTTGAAATCTGGGGTTGTTTGGCTTAGCTTGTTGAATAATATGTTTCTTGATGTGTTGAATTTTTCGCATTTTAGGAGGAAATGCATTTCTGTTTCAACCTCGCCAGCCAGACATTGATCGCATATTCTATTCTCTCTAGGCTGCCAGGATTTCTTGTATCTGCCTTTTTCAATTTCCAGTTGGTGGTCGCTTAGTCTGTACCTGGTGAGGGTCTGTCTCTGTTTTGTGTCTTTGATGGTCGTGAGGTAGTCTGCCAGTTTATATTCTCTTTTTAGGGCCCGGTAACATTCTAATCTGCTTTGGCTTTCGGTTATTTTGTTCCAATGTTCCAGGTAGGTTTCTTTGCATTTTTTAATGATTTGGTTCACTCGGATTGGTGTTTGGACGGCTGTGTTGGTCTGGGGCTGGTCAGGGTCCG
Source organism: Somniosus microcephalus (assembly GCF_052327205.1). Taxonomy (NCBI): domain Eukaryota; kingdom Metazoa; phylum Chordata; class Chondrichthyes; order Squaliformes; family Somniosidae; genus Somniosus; species Somniosus microcephalus. The sequence goes on along the minus strand of NW_028225179.1, from coordinate 63,027,233 downwards.
GCTGAGTACTTAGTTTCAGTAGCAGCTGACTCAGGGGACTCTTTTCTGGGTTTAGCTCTTGGGTCTGAAAGGCTTTGAAATGAAGGGTGTCTGGGGAGCTAGATTTGAGGTGATTTAGGAAGTTTAGTGCTCATTTTTGGATGTTTATTATGAGTGGGTATCTGCCTAGTTCGGCTCTGCATGCATTTGTTGGTGTTTTTCTTTGGGTGCGAAGGATGCTTCGGCAGAATTCTGCATGTAGGGCTTCTATTGTGTGTTTTTCCCATTTAGTGTAGCTTTGGTGATTTAGCGGGCCCCATACTTCACTACCGTACAGTGCAATGGGCAGGATTATGCTGTCAAAAATTTTGAGCCAGATTTTGATTGGGATTTGGATGTTGTAGAATTTTCTTTTTATTGCATATAGGGCTCTTCGGGCTTTTTCTTTTACATAGATACATAGAAGATAGGAGCAGGAGTAGGCCATTCGGCCCTTCGTGCCTGCTCCGCCATTCGATGAGATCATGGCTGATCCTTTAATTCAGTATCCCGTCCCCGCCTTCTCTCCGTAACCCTTAACCCCTTTTGCCCGTAGAAATATATCTAATTCCCTCTTAAATATATTTAATGAGCTGGCGTACACTGCCCTCTGTGGCAATGAGTTCCACAGGTTCACCACTCTCTGAGTGAAGAAATTCCCCCTCATCTCTGTCCTAAATGGTTTAGCCCTTATCCTTAAATTATGTCCTCTAGTTCTGTTCTCACCCGCCAAGGGAAACATTCCTTCTGCATCCAGTCTGTCTAGACCTGTCAGAATTTTATACACTTCTATGAGGTCCCCTCTCAATCTTCTAAACTCCAGTGTGTACATCCCTAAACTACATAGTCTCTCCTCATAGGTCATTCCCGCCATTCCTGGTATCAGCCTGGTGAATCGCCGCTGCACCCCCTCCATGGCAAGAACATCCTTCCTCAGATGAGTGCATTCACTGCTATGCTGAAGCTCCCTGATGCTGTAATAGTTAGACCAAGGTAGGTGTAGCTCATAGTGTGTCCTATAGTGGTATCACTGAGGGTAAACTGGTATTTGTTTTCCTGACATCTGGGTCTTTTCTGAAAAATCATGATGTTGGTTTTCTTTAGATTTACTGTTAGAGCCCAATTTTGGCAGTATTTGTCGAGTAGGTCTAGTTGTTGCTGTAATCCCTGTTCTGTGGGAGACAGCAGAACCAGGTCGTCCGCATAGAACAGGGACTTCACTTCTCCATCCAGGAGACGGAGACCTGGTGACTCGCTTTGCTCCAGCATGTCTGCTAATTCATTTATGTATATGTTGAACAGGGTCGGGCTCAAATTGCAGCCCTGCCGGACGCCTCTTCTCTGGGTTAAGAAATTGGTGCGTTTGTCTCCAATTTTGACCCCGCATTTGTTTTTCAGATACATTGATTTAATAAGGTCATAGACTTTGCCCCCTATTCCACACTGAAGAAGTTTATAATAGAGCCCTTCGTGCCATATAGAGTCAAAGGCTTTCTTGAAGTCGATGAAACAGGCGAATATTTTCCCATTTTTTGTTTGGTGTTTATGTTTTTCAATGAGGGTGTGAAGGGTATAGATATGGTCGGCGGTGCGGTGTTTTGGAAGAAAGCCTATTTGGTTTTTTCTGAGGATATTATGTTTGTTAAGAAAATCAAGTAATCTACTATTTAGAATACTGCAGAATAACTTCCCTAGACAACTGTTGACACAGATGCCGCGGTAGTTATTTGGGTCTGATTTGTTTCCACTTTTATATATGGGGGAGATTAGTCCTTGGCACCAGATATCGGGAAAACAGCCTGAGCGTAATATGATGTTGAATAGTTTGAGTATCGCACCCTGCATCTCCATATTGCTGAACTTTAGCATTTCATTTTTGATGTTGTCTGGGCCACAGGCTTTCTTTAGGTGGAGAGATTTTGTTTTTGTGGCCAGTTCTTTCCATGTGATTGGGGAGTCTAGAGGGTTTTGGTTGTCTTTAATTGTTGCTTCTAATGTGTGGAGTTTTTCTGTGACCTGATGTTGACTTGGGTTTGTTTTGTTTTTTGGGATGTCTTTGTAGAGGTTTTCAAAATGTGTTCTCCAGATGTCGCCATCTTGGATTGGTAATGCTTGCAATTGTGTTGTACTCAGGTTATTCCACATTTCCCAGAATTGTTTTGGATTGGTGGAGTTTTCAATTTCTTCGAGTATTTTGTGGGTATAGTTTTGTGTTTTGTTCCTAATGGTGTGTTTATATCTTTTGAGGGTTTCATTGTATCTAGTACGTAGGTCCGGATTGTTTGGTTGCCGATGCTTTTGGTTTGATATTTTTCTCAGGTCTTTTCTGGCATTTTTGCATTCGTGGTCAAACCATTTCATATTTTTATTTTGTCTTTTGTGATGCTTCCTCTTCTGTTTCACGAGGTCGGCTTTTACAGCTGCCTCATGGAAGATCATATTTATATCCTCTATGGCCGTGTTTACACCATCTCTGGTGATCTCATATAGATTTTCTTTAAATTTTGAAATTTTACTTGTGAGATCAGGTGAATTTAGTGCTGTGATGAATTTATCTCCACTGTCTGGGGCCCATCTGTATGTCTGGTTTATTTTATGTAGCTTACTGTGTTCCTTTTTTGTGTCTGTAGTTTGGGCAGAAAGTTTAAGGTACACATTTATTTGGTTATGGTCTGAGAGGGGGGATTGCTGCCTGACAGTGAATGCGTTGATATCGCAGGGGTCCAGGTCAGTGATTGTATAGTCCACCACACTAGACCCAAGAGTTGAGGAGTATGTGAGTCTCCCTAGGGAGTCCCCTCTGAACCTACCATTAACTATGTACAGGCCTAAGGCTCGGCAGAGTTGCACTACCTCCCTACCGCTTTTATTTATTTCACGATCAAGGTTGTTCCGATTTGCGATGGCTGGTGTGACATCTAAAGGGGTCTGGCCAAACACATGGTTGTTTCCCTGTGGGTCTATGAAGTCAGGTTCACAACCGGTCCTTGCATTTAGGTCCCCACATATTATCACCTTTCCTTGGGCCTGGAAATGGCTGATTTCCATGTGGAGAGTATCAAATAACTCCTCTTCGAAATATGGCGAATCTATTGGAGGTATGTAGATCGCACATAAGTAAACATCTTTTTTTGCTATTCCTATATTTTTATCTAGTTTTAGCCATACGTGTGATTTCCCCTGTTTTACCGGTGAGATGTGTTTGTCCAGTTCTCCCTTATACCACATCAATATTCCCCCGGAGGTTCTGCCCTTGCGTGTTTTAGTGTTCTTTACTGAGGGCACAATGATTTCATGGTACATTGGAGGACAGTGGGTCGGCATGTCCTTTTGGCATGTCTCTGTTGACTCTCACTTCCCCCTGCAGACACAACCATGTTTCCTGTCTCATCAGTGAAAGACTGCTTGTGACATTCACCAACTTTATTTCACTTTGTAAAACATTTTTACCCAGCAAAGCATTTCAAGAAATATTAAAATTAAGGATCGGTATATACTTTCTACAGTGTACACTGTCCCATCACACACTCCCAGGGCAGGTACAGCACGGCTTAGATACAGAGTAAAGCTCTCTCTACACTGTCGCATCAAACACTCCCAGCGCAGGTACAATACTGGTTAGATACAGAGTAAAGCTCCCTCTACACTGTCCCATCAAACACTCCCAGGGCAGGTACAGCACGGGTTAGATACAGAGTAAAGCTCCCTCTACACTGTCCCATCAAACACACCCAGGGCAGATACAGCACGGGTTAGATACAGAGTAAAGCTCCCTCTACACTGTTGCATCAAGCACTCCCAGGGCAGGTACAGCACGGATTAGATACAGAGTAAAGCTCCCTCTACACTGTCGCATCAAACACTCCCAGGGCAGGTACACCACGGGTTAGATACAGAGTAAAGCTCCCTCTACACTGTCCCATCAAACACTCCCAGGGCAGGTACAGCACGGGTTAGATACAGAGTAAAGCTCCCTCTACCCTGTCCCATCAAACACTCCCAGGGCAGGTACAGCACGGGATAGGTACAGAGTAAAACTCCCTCTACACTGTCTCATCAAACACTCCCAGGGCAGGTACAGCCGGGGTTAGATACAGAGTAAAGCTCCCTCGACACTGTCCCATCAAACACTCCCACTGCTGGTACAGCACGGGTTAGATACAGAATAAAGCTCCCTCTACACTGTCCCATCAAACACTACCAGGGCAGGTACAGCACGGGTTAGATACAGAGTAAATCTCCCTCTACACTGTCCCATCAAACACTCCCAGGGCAGGTACAGCATGGGTTAGGTACAGAGTAAATCTCCCTCTACACTCTCCCATCAAACACTCACAGGGCAGGTACAGCACGGTTAGATACAGAGTAAAGCTCCCTCTACACTGTCCCATCAAACACTCCCAGGGCAGGTGCAGCACGGGTTAGATACAGAGTAAAGCTCCCTCTACACTGTCCCATCAAACGCTGCCAGAACAGGTACAGCACGGGATTAGATACAGAGTAAAGCTCCCTCTACACTGTCCCATCAAACACTCCCAGGGCAGGTGCAGCACGGGTTAGATACAGAGTAAAGCTCGCTCTACACTGTCCCATCAAACGCTGCCAGGGCAGGTACAGCACGGGATTAGATACAGAGTAAATCTCCCTCTACAGGGTCTCTCTCACTCTATCTCTCTCTCTCTCTCTGTCTCTCTCGCTCTCTCTCTGTCTCTCCGTTTCTCTCTCTCTGTCAGTCTCTCTCTCTCTCTCGCTCTCTCTGTCTCTCTGCCTCTCTGTCTCTCTCTCTCTCTCTCTCTGACTCTCCCTCTCTCTGTCTCTCTCTGACTCTCACTCTCGCTCTCTGTCTCTCTCTCTCTGTATCTCTCTGTCTCTCGCTCTCCGTCTCTCTCTGTCAGACTCTCTCTCTGTCTCTCTGTCCCTCTCTCTCTCTCTCTGTCTCTCTCTCCCTCTGTCTGCCTCTCTCTGTCTGTCTCTCTCTCTATCTCTCCGTCTCTCTCTGTGTCATTCTCTCTCTCTCTCTCTGTCTGTCTCTGTCCCTCTCTCTCTGTCACTCGCTCACTCTCTGTCTCTCTGCCTCGCTGTCTGCCTCTCTGTCTCTCTCTCTGCCTCTGTCTCTCTCTCTGTCTCTCTCTCGGTCTCTCCGTCTCTCTCTCTGTCTCTCTATTTCTGTCTCTCTCACTCTCTGTCTGTCTCTCTCTCTGTCTGTGCCTCTCTCTCTCTGTCACTCTCTCTGTCTCTTGCTCTCTCACTCTCTCTCTTTCTCTCTCTCTCTCTGTCTGTCTCTCTCTGTCTGTCTGTCTCTGTCTGTCTATCTCTCTCTCTCTCTGACTCTCCCTCTATCTTTCTCTCTCTGTCTCTCTGTTTCTCTCTCTCTCTGGCTCTATCTGTCTCTGTCTCTATCTCTAGCAGTCTCTCTCACTGTCTGTCTGTCTCTGTCTCTCTCTGTCTCTCTCTCCCTCTCTCTCTTTTTCTCAATCCCTCTCTACTCCCCCTGCCTCAGTCTGTCTCTGGAATGAGAAGCAATGAACTCCTGTCGGGAGCTGATAGAGTCACAGAACCGCCTTTCCTGCACCCGTACGATAGCAAAACCTGCAGATGTTGGAAATCCGAAATAACAACAGAAAATGCTGGAAAAACTCAGCAGGTCAGGCAACATCTGTGGAGAGAAATTTGAGTTGACGTTTCGGGTCGAACCCTTCTTCAAAACTGGAAAGAAAAGAAAATAGATCGAAGGCAGGGCTGCGATCGGACAAAAGAAGTGAAAGAAACAAAAGTTGTAAAAGAGACAATAAAAGGTATTCGAAGCCAGACGAGATGGTAATAGGCTGAGATTAGGTGTGAAGTGTACTGGCAGGGCAAGAGATAGCTGCCAGGTGTGAGAGAGAAACAAAAGGAAAGGGGGGCGGAAAAGTAGTGGAACAATTACAAGATAAAATGTAATAGGGGCCGAGGTTTTGATCTGAAATTGTTGAACTCGATATTGAGTCCGGAAGGCTGCAGAGTGCCTAATCGGAAGATGAGGTGCTGTTCCTCAAGTTTACGTTGAGCTTCCGTGGAACAATACAAGAGGCCAAGGACGGTGAGGTCCGAGTGGGAATGGAGTGGTGAATTAAAGTGACAGGCGACCGGAAGCTCAGGGTCAACCTTACGGACTGAACGGAGGTGTTCCGCAAAGCGGTCACCCAATCTGCGTTTGGTCTCCCCAATGTAGAGGAGACTGCATCGTGAGCAGCAAATACAGTATGCTAGATTGCGAGAAGTACAAGTAAATCGCTGTTTCACCTGGAAAGGGTGTTTGGGGCCCTGAACAGTGGGAAGGGGGGAGGTATAGGGGCAGGTGTTACATCTCCTCCGCTTGCACGGGAAGGTGCCAGGCGAAGGGGAAGGGCTGTTTGGGGTGATAGAGGAGTGGACTAGGGTGTCTCGGAGGGAGTGGTCCCTACGGAATGCTGAAAGGGGAGGGGAGGGGAAGATGCGTTTGGTGGTGGGATCACTTCTGAGGTAGCGGAAATGCCGGAGGGTGATCCGTTGAATGTGGAGGCTGGTGGGGCAAAAGGTGAGGACAAGGGGAACCCTATCGTGGTTCCGGGAGGGAGGGGCAGGGGTGAGGGCAAAAGTGCGGGAGATAGAACTGACACGATCGAGGGCAGTGTCAACCATGGTAGAGGGGAATCCTCGGTTGCGGAAAAAGGAAGACATGTCTGAAGCACTGGTGTGGAAGGTGGCATCGTCGGAGCAGAAACAGCAGAGACGGAGAAACTGGGAGAATGGAATAGATGCCTTACCGGAAGCGGGGTGGGAGGAAGTGCAGTCTAGCCTCAGTTAGTCTCTTGGGCTCAAGGTACTGGGCTGTCTGGAGCAACGAGGCAGACGTCTGCATTCTCAGACAGAGCGCCTGTCCACGCAGGAGCCTGCGAGGGCGGCGTGGTGAAAACTGCACTGTCGGAGGGGCGGTACTGAGGGAGCGCTGCACTGTCGGAGGGGCAGTACTGAGGGAGCGCCGCACTATTGGAGGGCCAGTACTGAGGGAGCGCTGCACTGTCGGAGGAGCAGTACTGAGGGAGCGCTGCACTGTCGGAGGGGCAGTACTGAGGGAGCGCTGCACTGTCGGAGGGCCAGTACTGAGGGAGCGCTGCACTGTCGGAGGGGCAGTACTGAGGGAGCACTGCACTGTCGGAGGGGCAGTACTGAGGGAATGCTGCACTGACGGAGGGGCAATACAGAGGAATTGCTGCACTGTTGGAGGGGCAGTGCTAAGTCACAGCTGCACTGTCACAGTGGCAGTACAGAGGGAGCGCCGCACTGTCGGAGGGTCAGTACTGAGGGAGCGCTGCCCTGTTGGAGGCGCAGTACCGAGGGAGTGCTGCACTGTCAGAGGGGCAGTACTGAGGAATTGCTGCACTGTCGGAGGGGCAGTATTGAGGGAGCACTGCCCTGTCGGAGGCGCAGTACTGAGGGAGTGCTGCACTGTCAGAGGGGCAGTACTGAGGAATTGCTGCACTGTCGGAGGGGCAGTATTGAGGGAGCACCGCACCGTCGGAGGGTCAGTACTGAGGGAGCACTGCACTATCTGAAGGTCAGTACTGAGTGTGCGCTGCACTGTCGGAGGGGCAGTATTGAGGGAGCGCTGCACTGTCGGAGGGGCAGTACTGAGCGAGCACTGCACTGTCGGTGGATCAGTACTGAGGGAGTGCTGCATTGTGAAAGGGGCAGTACTGAGGGAGCGCTGCACTGTCAGAGGTTCAGTAGTGAGGGAGCGAAGCACTGTCGGAGAGGCAGTACTGAGGGAGCACCGCACTGTAGGAGTGGCAGCACTGAGTGAGTGCTGCACTGTCGGAGGGTCAGTACTGAGGAATTGCTTCACTGTGGGAGGGGCCGTACTAAGGGAGAGCTGCGCTGTCGAAGGGGCAGTACTGAGGGTGTGCAGCATTGTCGGAGTGACAGTGCTGAGGGAGTGCTGCACTGTCAGAGGGGCAGTACTGAGGGATCACCCCACTGTCGGAGGGTGAGTACTGAGGGATCACTGCACTGTCGAAGGGGCAGAACTGAGGGAGCACCGCACTGTTGGAGGGGCAGTAGTGAGGGAGCGTTGCACTGTCGGAGGGTCAGTTCTGAGGGAGCGCTGCCGGAGGGGCAGTATTGAGAGTGAGCTGCACTGTCGGAGGCGCAGCACTGAGGAATTGCTGCACTGTCGGAGGGGCATTACTAAGTGAGAGCTGCACTGTCGAAGGGGCAGTACTGAGGGTGGGCTGCATTGTCAGAGTGGCAGTGCTGAGGGAGTGCTGCACTGTCAGAGGGGCAGTATTGAGGGAGCACCGCACTGTCGGAGGGTCAGTACTAAGGGCGCGCTGCACTGTCGGAGGGGCAGTACTGAGGGAGCGCTGCACTGTTGGAGGGTCAGTACTGAGGGAGTGCTGCATTGTGAAAGGGGCAGTACTAAGGGAGTACTGCACTGTCAGAGGGGCAGCACTGAGGGAGCGAAGCACTGTCGGAGGGGTAGTACTGAGGGAGTGACGCACAGACAGAGGGGCAGTACTGAGGGAGCGCCGCACTGTCGGACGGGCAGTACTGAGGGAGCGCTGCACTGTCGGAGGGGCAGTACTGCGGAAGTGCCGCACTGTCGGAGGGGCACAACTGAGGGAGCTTGCCACTGTCGGAGGGGCAGTACTGAGGGATCGCTGCACTGTCGGAGGGGCAGTATTGAGGAAGCACTCCACTGTCGGAGGGGCAGTATTTAGGGAGCGGCGCAGTGTCGGAGGGGCAGTACTGAGGGAGCGATGCCCTGCTGGAGGGGCAGTATTGAGAGTGTGCTTCACTGTCGGAGGGGCAGTAATGAGGGAACGCTGCATATTTGGAGGGGCAGTAATGAGGGAGTGCCGCACAGTCGGAGGGGCAGTACTGAGGGTGCTCTGCAGTGTCGGAGGGGCAGTACTGAGGGAACCTGCCACTGTCAGAGTGGCAGTACTGAGGGAGTGCTGCACTGTCGGAAGGGCAATACTGAGATAGCACCGCATTGTTGGAGGGGCAGTACTGAGGGAGTGCTGCACTGTCAGAGAGGCAGTAATGAGGGAGCGCTGCCCTGTCGGAGGGGCAGTACTGAGAGAGTGCTGCACTGTCGGAGGGGCAATACTGAAGGAGTGCTGCACTGACAGAGGGGCAATACAGAGGAATTGCTGCACTGTTGGAGGGGCAGTATTAAGTCACAGCTGTGCTGTCGCAGGGGCAGTACTGAGGGAGCGCCGCACTGTCGGAGGGTCAGTACTGAGGAAGCGCTGCCTTGTCAGAGGTGCAGTACTGAGGGAGTGCTGCACTGTCAGAGGGGCAGTACTGAGGAATTGCTGCACTGTTGGAGGGGCTGTATTGAGGGAGCACTGCACTGTCAGAGGGGCAGTATTGAGAGAGCACCGCACTGTAGGAGCGGCAGTACTGAGTGAGTGCTGCACTGTCGGAGGGGCAGTACTGAGGAATTGCTGCACTGTTGGAGGGGTAGTACTAAGGGAGAGCTGCGCTGTCGAAGGGGCAGTACTGAGGGTGCGCAGCATTGTTGGAGTGGCAGTGCTGAGGGAGTGCTGCACTGACGGAGGGGCAATACAGAGGAATTGCTGCATGTTGGAGGGGCAGTATTAAGTCACAGCTGTGCTGTCACAGGGGCAGTACTGAGGGAGCGCCGCACAGTTGGAGGGTCAGTACTGAGGGAGTGCTGCCCTGTCGGAGGGTGAGTACTGAGGGATCGCTGCCCTGTCAGAGGGGCAGTACTGTGGGAGTGCCGCACTGTCGGAGGGGCAGTACTGAGGGAGCTTGCCACTTTTGGAGGTTCAGCATTGAGGGATCACTGCACTGTTGAAGGGGAAGCACTGAGGGAGCACCACACTGTTGGAGGGTCAGTACTGAGGGAGCGTTGCACTGTCGGAGGGTCAATACTGCGGGAGTGCCGCACTGTCGGAGGGGCAGTACTGAGGGAGCTTGCCACTGGCGGAGTTTCAGCACTGAGGGATCACTGCACTGTCGAAGGGGCAGCACGGAGGGAGCACCGCACTGTTGCAGGGTCAGTACTGAGGGAGCGCTGCACTGTCAGAGGGGCAGTACTGAGGGAGTGCTGCACTGTCAGAGGGGCAGTACTGAGGAATTGCTGCACTGTCGGAGGGTCAGTACTGAGGAATTGCTCCACTGTCAGAGGGGCAGTACTGAGGAAGCGAAGAATTGTTGGAGGGGCAGTACTGAGGGAGTGCTGCATTGTGAAAGGGGCAGTACTGAGGGAGCACTGCTCTGTCAGATGGGCAGTACTGAGGGAGGGCTGCACTGTTGTAGTGGCAGTAGTGAGGGAGAGCTGCACTGTCGGAGGGGCAGTACTGAGGGAGTGACGCACAGACAGAGGGGCAATATTGAGGGAGGGCTGCACTGTTGGAGGGGCAGTAATGAGGGAGCGTGCCAGTGTCGGAGGGTCTGTACGGCGGAAGTGCAGCACTGTTGGAGGGGCAGTACTGAGGGAGCACAGCACTGTCGGCGGGGCAGTACTCAGGAAGCTTGCCACTGTCGGAGGGGCAGTACTGAGGGAACGCAGCACTGTCGGAGGGGCAGTACCGCGGGAGCGCCGCACTGTCGGAGGGGCAGTACTGAGGGATCGCTGCACTGTCGGAGCGGCTGCAGTGAGGGAGCGCTACGCTGCCGGAGGGGCAGTATTGAGAGTGTGCTGCACTGTCGGAGGGGCAGTACTGAGGGAACGCTGCCCTGTTGGAGGGGCAGTAATGAGGGAGTGCCGCACAGTCGGAGGGGCAGTACTGAGGGAGTGCTGCACTGTCGGAGGGGCATCACTGAGGGAGCTTGCCACTGTCGGAGGGGCAGTACTGAGGGAGTGCTGCACTGTCAGATGGGCAGTAATGAGGGAGGGCTGCACTGTTGTAGTGGCAGTAGTGAGGGAGAGCTGCACTGTCGGAGGGGCAGTACTGAGGGAGCGACGCACAGACAGAGGGGCAATATTGAGGGAGGGCTGCACTGTCGGGGGGCAGTACTGAGGGAGCGACGCACAGACAGAGGGGCAATATTGAGGGAGGGCTGCACTGTCGGAGGGGCAGTACCGCGGGAGCGCTGCACTGTTGGAGAGGCAGTACTGAGGAAGCGCCGCACTGTCGGAGCTGCTGCACTGAGGGAGCGCTGCGCTGCCGGAGGGGCAGTATTGAGAGTGTGCTGCACTGTCGGAGGGGCAGTACTGAGGGAATGCTGCACTGTTGGAGTGGCAGTAATGAGGGAGTGCTGCACTGTCGGAGGGGCAGTACTGTGGGAGCTTGCCACTGTCGGAGGGGCAGTACTGAGGGAGCTTGCCACTGTCGGAGGGGCAGTATGGAGGGAGCGCTACACTGTCGGAGGGGTAGTACTGAGGGAGTTTGCCACTGTCGGAGGGGCGGTATTGACGGGTCACTCCACTGTCAGAGGGGCTATACTGAGGGAGCGCTGCACTGTCAGAGGGGCAATGCTGAGGGAGCGCTGCATTGTTGGAGGGGCAGTACTGAAGGAGCGTTGCACTGTCAGAGAGGCAGTACTGAGGGAGCGCTGCACTGTCGGAGGGGCAATACTAAGGGAGTGCTGCACTGTCGGAGGGGCTGTACAGAGGAATTGCTGCACTGTCGGAGGGGCAGTACTAAGGGAGAGCTGCGCTGTTGAAGAGGCAGTACTGTGGGAGCGCCGCACTGTTGGAGTGTCAGTACTGAGGGAGCGTTGCAATGTCGGAGGGTCAGTACTGAGATAGTGCTTCACTGTCGGAGGGGCAGTACTGAGGGAGTGCCGCACTGTCGGCGGGGCAGTAATGAAGGAGCGCTGCACTGTTGGAGGGGCAGTACTGAGGGAGCGCTGCACTGTCGGAGGGTCAGTAGTGAGGGAGCGCTGCACTGTCGGAGGGGCAGTACTGAGGGAGCACTGCACTGTCGAAGGGGCAGTACTGAGGGAGCGCCGCACTGTTGGAGGGGCAGTATTGAGGGAGCGCCGCACTGTCGGAGGGGCATACTGAGGGATCGCCGCACTGTCGGAGGGGCAGCATTGACTGAGCACTGCACTGTCGGAGGGGCAGTACTGAGGGAGCGCCGCACTGTTGGAGGGGCAGTAGTGAGTAAGCGCCGCACTCTCGGAGGGTCAGTACTGAGGGAGCGCTGCCCTGTCGGAGGCGCAGTACTGAGGGAGCGCCCCACTGTCGGAGGGGCAGTACTGAGGGAGTGCTGCACTGTCGGAGGCGCAGTACTGAGGGAGCGCTGCACAGTCGGAGGGGCAGTACAGAGGGCGCGCTGCACTGTCGCAGGGGCTGTACTGACGGAGCGCCGCACTGTCGAAGGGTCAGTACTGAGGGAATTTGCCACTGTCGGAGGGGCATTATTGAGGGGGCACTCCACTGTCGGAAGGGCAGTACTGAGGGAGCACTGCACTGTGAGAGGGGCAATACTGAGGGAGTGCTGCATTGTTGGAGGGGCAGTACTGAGGGAGCTTGTCACTGTCAGAGGGGCAATATGGAGGGAGCACTGCACTGTCGGACCGTCTGAACTGAGGGAGTGCTGCACTGTCGGAGGGGCAGTACTGAGGGAGCGCCGCACTGTCGGAGGTGGCATTACTGATGGAGCGCCGCACTGTCGGAGGGGCACTACTGAGTGAGTGCTGCACTGTCAGAGGAGCAGTACTGAGGGCACGCCGCACTGTCGGAGGGGCAGTACGGAGGGAGCGCCGCACTGTCGGAGCGGCTGCACTGAGGAAGTGCTGCGCTGCCAGAGGGGCAGTATTGAGAGTGTGCTGCACTGTCGAACTGGCAGTACTGTGGGAATGCTGCACTGTTGGAGAGGCAGTAATGAGGGAGTGCCGCACAGTTGGAGGGGCAGTACTGAGGGAGTGCTGCACTGTCGGAGGGGCAGTACTGAGGGAGCTTGCCACTGTCGGAGGGGCAGTACTGAGGGAGCGCTGCACTGTCAGAGGGGCAATAGTGAGGGAGCGCTGCATTGTTGGGGGGGCAGTACTGAGGGAGCTTGCCACTGTCAGAGGGGCAATATGGAGGAAGCAACGCACTGTCGGACTGTCAGTACTGAGGGAGTGCTGCACTGTCGGAGGGGCAGTACTGAGAGAGAGCCGCACTGTCGGAGGTGGCAGTACTGATGGAGCGCCGCACAGTTGGAGGGGCAGTACTGAGGGAAGCTGCACTGTCGGAGGGGCAGTATTGAGGGAGCACTCCACTGTCGGAGGGGCAGTACAGAGGGAGCGCCGCACTGTCGGAGGGGCACTACTGAGTGAGTGCTGCACAGTCGGAGAGGCAGTATTGAGGGAGCGCTGCACTGTTGGAGAGGCAGTACTGAGGAAGCGCCGCACTGTCGGAGCTGCTGCACTGAGGGAGCGCTGCGCTGCCGGAAGGCCAGTATTGAGAGTGTGCTGCACTGTCGGAGGGGAAGTACTGAGGGAATGCTGCACTGTTGGAGGGACAGTAATGAGGGAGTGCTGCACTGTCGGAGGGGCAGTACTGCGGGAGCTTGCCACTGTCGGAGGGTCAGTACTGAGGGAGCTTGCCACTGTCGGAGGGCCAGTATGGAGGGAGCGCTACACTGTCGAAGGGGGTAGTACTGAGGGAGTTTGCCACTGTCGGAGGGGCGGTATTGACGGGTCACTCCACTGTTGGAGGGGCAGTACTGAGGGAGCGCTACACTGTCAGAGGGGCTATACTGAGGGAGCGCTGCACTGTCAGAGGGGCAGTACTGAGGGAGCGCTGCACTGTCGGAGGGGCAATACTAAGGGAGTGCTGCACTGTCGGAGGGGCTGTACAGAGGAATTGCTGCACTGTCGGAGGGGCAGTACTAAGGGAGAGCTGCGCTGTTGAAGAGGCAGCACTGTGGGAGCGCCGCACTGTTGGAGGGTCAGTACTGAGGGAGCGTTGCAATGTCGGAGGGTCAGTACTGAGAGAGTGCTTCACTGTCGGAGGGGCAGTACTGAGGGAGTGCCGCACTGTCGGAGGGGCAGTAATGAAGGAGCGCTGCACTGTTGGAGGGGCTGTACTGAGGGCGCGCTGCACTGTCTGAGAGGCAGCATTGACTGAGCACTGCACTGTCGGAGGGGCAGTACTGAGGGAGCGCCGCACTGTCGGAGGGGCAGTAGTGAGTAAGCGCCGCACTGTCGGAGGGTCAGTACTGAGGGAGCCCTGCCCTGTTGGAGGTGCAGTACTGAGGGAGCGCCCCACTGTCGGAGGGGCAGTACTGAGGGAGTGCTGCAGTGTCGGAGGCGCAGTACAGAGGGAGTGCCGCACTGTCGGAGGGTCAGTACTGAGGGAACTTGCCACTGTCGGAGGGGCATTATTGAGGGGGCACTCCACTGTCGGAAGGGCAGTACTGAGGGAGCGCTGCACTTTGAGAGGGGCAATACTGAGGGAGTGCTGCATTGTTGGAGGGGCAGTACTGAGGGAGCTTGTCACTGTCAGAGGGGGAATATGGAGGGAGCACTGCACTTTCGGACCGTCTGAACTGAGGGAGCGCTGCACTGTCGGAGGGGCAGTACTGAGGGAGCGCCGCACTGTCGGAGGTGGCAGTACTGATGGAGCGTTGCACTGTCGGAGGGGCACTACTGAGTGAGTGCTGCACTGTCGGAGGAGCAGTACTGAGGGCGCGCCGCACTGTCAGAGGGGGGAGTATGGAGGGAGCGCTGCACTGTCGGAGGGGTAATACTGAGGGAGCGCCGCACTGTCGGAGGGGCAGTATTGAGGGGGCACTCCACTGTCGGAGGGGCAGTACTGAGGGAGCGCTGCACTGTCAGAGGGGCTGTACAGAGGAATTGCTGCACTGTCAGAGGGGCAGTACTAAGGGAGAGCTGCGCTTTTGAAGTGGCAGTACTGAGAGAGTGCTGCACTGTCGGAGGAGCAGTACTGAGGGAGTGCCGCCCTGTCAGAGGGGCAGTAATTAGGGAGCGCTGCACTGTCAAAGGGGCAGTACTGAGGGAGCGCCGCACTGTTGGAGGGGCAGTATTGAGGGAGCGCTGCACTGTCAGAGGGGCAGTACCGAGGAAGTGCTGCACTGTGGGAGGGGCAGTACTGAGGGAGCGCTGCACTGTCGGAGGGGCAATACTGAGGGAGTGCTGCACTGTCGGAGGGGCTGTACAGAGGAATTGCTGCACTGTCAGAGGGGCAGTACTAAGGGAGAGCTGCGCTGTTGAAGAGGCAGTACTGAGAGTCCTGCACTGTCGGAGGAGCAGTACTGAGGGAGCACTGCACTGTCGGAGGGGCAGTACTGAGGGAGCGCTGCACTGTCGAAGGGGCAGTACCGAGGGAGCGCCGCACTGTTGGAGGGGCAGTATTGAGGGAGCGCCGCACTGTCGGAGGGGCAATATTGAGGGAGCACGGCACTGTCGGAGGGGCAGTACTGAGGGACCGCCGCACTATCGGAGGGGCACTACTGAGGGAGCGCCGCACTGTTGGAGGGGCAGTACTGAGGGAGCGCTGCACTGTCGGAGGGTCAGTACTGAGCGAGCGCTGCATTGTCAGAGGGGCAGCACTGAGGGAGCGCTGCATTGTCGGAGGAGCAGTATTGAGGGAATTCCACACTGTCGGAGGGTCAGTACTGAGCGAGCGCTGCATTGTCAGAGGGGCAGTACTGAGGGAGTGCTGCAGTTTATTGATCGCAGTCTGATGGTGTCTGTGATTTCTGGGGCCTGCTCGAGGCCGAATGCTGAGTGGGCGGGTACTGGTGCATGCTGGGTCCTGTGTGTAGTAAACTGGAGCCTGAGGTGGCGTCTTATTATTGCCCGCTGCTTCTCGCTCTAACTCTCTGCCTCTCTCTCTCTCTCTGTCTCTCTAACTCTCTCTTTTCTCTCTCTGTCTCTCTCTCTTTCTCTCGCACTCTCTCTCTCTCTGTGTCTCTCTCTGTCTCT
>NW_028225179.1:62936342-63008842 GCF_052327205.1 Somniosus microcephalus | reverse complement strand
GAGAGAGGGAGGGAGGGAGAGATAGAGGGAGAGAGGGGGAGAGAGAGAGAGGAGTGAGGGAGGAGAGAGGGGAGGGAGAGAGGGGGAGAGAGAGGGGGGAGAGAGGGAGGGAGAGAGAGAGAAAGAGGGAGAGAGGGAGAGAGTGAGGGAGAGAGAGGGAGGGAGAGAGAAAGAGGGGGAGGGAGAGAGAGAGAAAGAGGGAGGGAAAGGGAAAGAGAGGTGGAGTGAGAGAAAGAGGGAGGGAGAGATGGAGAGGGAGAGAGGTGGAGGGAGAGAGAGAGAGGGGGGTGAGACAGAAAGGGTGAGGGAGGGAGAGAGGGAGATGGAGAGAGAGGAGAGATGGAGAGAGGGACAGAGTGAGTGAGAGACAGAGAGGGAGGGAGGGAGTATAAAAACAGGGAAGTCTTGCTGCAGTTATACAGGGTATTGGTGAGGCCACACCTGGAATACTGCGTGCAGTTTTGGTTTCCATATTTAAGAAAAAATATACTTGCTCTCGAGGCGGTTCAGAGAAGGTTCACTCGGTTGATTTCAGTGTAGTGTATGTACCCGTCTACCTTAAAGGCGAACGGTTACATTCAATAGTTCCCTTAAAGAGAACTACTTTAGGTGTGGCACTATTTGTTTGGCTTCTGTATACTGTAATACTGACAGTGACCACACCAGTATATAAGTCATGTGACAGGATAACTAGGGCAGATTCGCCCAGACCTCTGAATAATAAAGACCTGTTTTGTTTGTACTTCTAAAGTCTGTGTATTTATTTACTGCACAACCCACAGACATTACAGTGGCGACGAGTCCGATCGTACACTGTGGCAAGACTACCAAAGTAACAAAGAGCGTCGAAGAGAGGCAACCGCCCTCGTCGTGCTACCAAAAGAAAACACGAGGCTGCAACAACAGAAAGTGTAGTACTCGACAGCAAGCTGGAAGACTAGCAACAAAAGCTTCAACAGCAACAGGCATTGACTACCCTGCTACCACGGTGTGGAGCGAGCCGACCAACGAGAAACAAGGCGGCCGAAGAGACTGTGAGTAGGGGAAGGGGTAGAAACATCTGGAGGTGAAGGGCAGAGCACTCGATCCCGGTCGAGGGGGAGCTGAGCCGGTCAAAAGTCGGGTCCAACGGCGTCGGGTGACAGCCGGACCACGAGCGGCGTGAAAAGCCGGGCAGCGACCGCAGCCACGAAGCGCTGAGCCTGCGAGGGCAGAACACTCGATCCCGGTCGAGGGGGAGCTGAGCTGGTCGAAGTCGGGTCCAACGGCGTCGAGTGATGGCCGGACCGCGAGCGGCGGCAACAATCCAGGCAGCGACCGCAGCCACGAAGCGCTGAGCCTGCGAGGGCAGAACACTCGATCCCGGTCGAGGGGGAGCTGAGCTGGTCGAAGTCGGGTCCAACGCCGTCGAGTGACGGCCGGACCGTGAGCGGCGGCAACAATCCAGGCAGCGACCGCAGCCACGAAGCGCTGAGCCTGCGAGTAGGCGCGGGAGGAGAAACCCAGCCACAGCCGGGGAGGGAAACACCGGTCTGCGAGCGGGCTGGGAGGCGAACAGGGACCGTGCGGTGCCGGTAGTACCAAACGTGCGGGAGAGGGAGAGACAGAGCCGGGTACGGAGAGAGAGACTGCGCGAGAGCCAGTCCAGCGGCTGAACTGTTCTCCACCTACGGAGTACCCAGCGCCGGGAGAGCTGTGCGGGCGGGAGGAAAAGACAGCCCAGCGGCTGGACCTGTCCGCTGTGGGGAAAGCGTATCCCTTCCACCAGGAAGGAACGCGGGAAGCCGCCATTAGGCGGAGAAGACGACAGAGGCGGGAAACCGCCATTAAAGTGGGCGGGGTGAGAAAGAAATAGCGGGAAACCGCCATTTTCACGGGAAAAACCGCCATCTTAACTGCCATTGAAGTGGGCAGGGAGAGAGAGAGAGAAGAAAAGAGCGGGAAAACGCCGATTCGCGGGGAAATCCGCCATCTTAAAAATAACTAATAAGAAGAATTTAAAGAAATAGTAGTGTTGTACCCGAGAAAAGGAAGATGCCTAAGCGGGGGGGCCTCAACGAGTTTAACTCGGAGATAGAAGACTGGCCCACGTATGTGGAACGTTTTGAGATACATTGTAAGGCTAACAAAATAGCTACGGAGGAAAAAGCTGTAGCCTTACTTAACATGATGGGTGCGAAAACATTCGGGTTGTTGAAACATCTTCTCTCTCCAGCTAAACCGGCGGATCAGACCTTCGAGGATATTGTGGCAGTGCTGAAGGATCACTTGAACCCCACACCATTGAAGCTGGCTGAACAATTCAGATTCTATGCAAGAACGCAGAAGAAAGACGAAAACAACGCGGAATACTTGGTCGAACTGCGGAGGCTAGCGAAACACTGCCAGTTCGGAGGGAACCTGACAGAGGTACTGCGAGATAAGTTCGTATGTGGATTGTCCAAGGAAGGAACGCAAAAGCGACTACTGGAAGAGTACGACCTCACACTTGACAAGGCTGTACTCATAGCCGCATCACACGAAGCCGCAGCGAAAGGAACGGCGGTAATGCAGAAAAAGGCGGTGGCGCTAGGGGTGGACCACATCACCTCGAGGACAATAAAATGCTATCGCTGTGGGAAGACAACACACGACCAGCAGCAATGCTGGAGTAAAAACCAAGAATTCTGGAAATGTGGCAAGATCGGGCACATAGCTAAAGTGTGCCGGTTAGGAACGATGTACCACAATAAGGAGGCCGCACAAAAATGGTACAGAAGGGTACCAGAGGCGGCTAGGAAGAGTCTGAAAGAACAGAAGTTGGACTCACACTCCAAAGGCAAAGGACTGGACAGTCTGAGAATTCACAACGTGAACAACGAAGCCGACCGACAAACCATTTGGATAACGCTACAGATTGAAAAGGTCCAAGTAAAAATGGAAGTAGATACCGGATCGGCGTTGACGGTCATGAATAAGCATGACTATAAAAAGTTTTTCAAGCATATTCCACTACGGAATACGGATCTAGTGCTGCAGACATACACGGGGCACAAAGTATTCCCCATAGGGAAGATAGAGGTCAAGGTGAGATACAAGGATAAAGTTCACCACCGGTTGGATCTGTATGTGTTGCCTGAGGGAGGTCCACCACTTCTGGGATGAGAGTGGATCCGAAAAATAAAGATGGACTGGCAGACACTAAACACCATGACAGTGGAATCCGAAAAAGAGGACGTCAAACCTGAACGGTTGTCCAGATTATTAGACGAAGCTAAAGAGGTATTCCAGCCAGGTCTGGGAACGCTGCGAGGTATTAAAGCAAAGGTCAAGATTGCAGAACATGCAAGCCCAAAGTTTTTTAAGGCCAGATCGGTACCGTACGCAATACGGCCAGCAGTGGAGGCTGAACTAGAAGAACTTGAACGATCAGGGGTCCTGTCAAAAGTAGACTGGAGTGAGTGGGCCACGCCCATTGTGCCCGTCATGAAATCCGCACCAAATAACAAGGCAGGGGGACCGGGGAAGGTCCGTATCTGCGGCGATTTCAAGATCACAGTGAATCCGGTACTCCACACGGTACAATACCCGCTGCCAAGGATTGAAGATATTTTTGCTTCGTTGGCTGGAGGGAAGCACTTCACAAAGATAGACCTGGCTCAGGCATATTTACAGATGGAGGTTGAGGAAGAGTCACGCCAATACCTCACCATCAACACTCACAGAGGCTTGTATCGCTATAATAGACTGGTCTTTGGAGTAGCTTTGGCGCCAGCAATTTGGCAGAGGGCCATGGAACAGGTACTGCAAGGAATTCCAAGCACACAGTGCTACTTGGATGACATTCTAATCACGGGAAAAGATGAGGACGAACACCTCACGAATTTGAAACTGGTACTCACCAGGTTGAAGGAGTATGGCCTTCGGGTTAATCGCAAGAAGTGTGAGTTCTTCCAACAACGGATCTCATACTGCGGTCATGTCATTGACCGAGAGGGACTACATAAGTCGCCTGAAAAGATAGAAGTGGTCGTGAAGGCCCCAGCCCCAGGGAACGTGTCACAGTTATGATCATTCTTGGGGTTGATTAATTACCATCACAAGTTCCTGCCAAATTTGTCCACAGTGCTACATCCGCTAAATGAGCTGTTGCAGAAAGAAACACCATGGCGGTGGAGTGAAGAATGTAAAAAGGCTTTTCGCAGAAGCAAGGAGTTGATTACCTCTGAAGAAGTGTTGGCTCATTTCAACCCAGCATTACCCCTTCGGCTAGCTTGTGATGCTTCCCCGTACGGAATTGGGGCAGTACTTTCGCACAGGCTACCAAATGGCTCAGAAAGGCCAGTGGCATTCGCGTCCTGCTCATTGACCCCAGCGGAGCAAAATTACGCCCAGATAGACAGGGAGGCCCTCAGTCTTGTGTGGGGCGTGAAGAAATTCAACCACTACCTGCAATGTAAGAGGTTCACATTGCTGACAGACCACCAGCCGTTGGTGTCCATATTCAACCCAAACAAGGCCGTTTCCACCATGACAGCACAAAGGTTGCAAAGATGGTCAATTTTACTTGGGGCGCACCAGTATGATATTGAATATAAGCGGTCCAAACAGCATGGAAATGCTGATGGATTATCACGTTTGCCATTGCCGATGGTAGAAGAAGCGAGTACAGTGGACCCGGTGGAGTTGTTCCACTCATCCATAGTGGAGTGTCTGCCGATAACAAACTCAATGATTGAGAATGAGACAAGGAATGACCCGACTCTTTCACGAGTCTATGATTTAACGGTGGAGGGATGGCAAGAACAGAGCGAACCAGCATTGCAAGCATTCGCACAGAGGAAGGAACAACTGTCAGTGTGTCGAGGAACACTGATGTGTGGGTCTAGAGTGGTGATTCCACCCAAACTCCAAAAGAAAGTACTCAAGGAGCTGCACGAAGGACACCTGGGTGGAGTCAAAATGAAGAATCTAGCAAGAGCGTTTGTGTGGTGGCCAGGCATCGATAGGGACATAGAGGAGATCATGAAGAATTGCATGGGATGTCAGAGGGTTCAGAACGCGCCACCACAGGCTCCTCTGCACCCATGGGAGTGGCCCTCATCTCCCTGGCAAAGAGTACACATCGACTTTGCTGGTCCATTTATGGACTCGATGTTCCTAATAGCAGTAGATGCCCACTCAAAGTGGCCGGAAGTAATTAAGATGACCACCACCACGACGGAAAAAACCATCACGGTGATACGGACGATGTTTGCGCGGAATGGCCTGCCAGAGCAGATCTGTTCTGACAATGGACCGCAATTTGTGTCTGAGGAATTTAAGAAATTCCTCAAGAGCAATGGGGTTAAACATTACACGTCAGCCCCATACCACCCCGCCTCCAACGGATTGGCTGAAAGGTTTGTTCAGACCTTCAAGAAGGCCGTAAAGGCCATGAGTAATGAAGACATAAGCCTACAGCACAAAGTGGATAGTTTCCTGTTGGCATACCAAAATGCAACACATGCGGTCACAAATCAAACTCCCGCAATGATGTTTTGTAATAGACGCCTAAGATGCCGGCTGGATTTGCTCAAACCAAACGTCAGAAGGGACGTAGAGAACCGGCAATTCCAGGGCATGAACGAAAGGGCCACGAGATCTTTCCAGATCGGTCAACGAGTTTTAGCCCGGGACTACCGTACTGAGAAATGGCAGCCTGGAACGATTGGAAAACGGCTAGGGCCGTTGATGTACACTGTGGACATTGGAGACAATATAATAAGGCGCCATGTTGACCAGATCATAGGGTCCGCCACAAATGGATCACCGAATTCACCACCTTACCAGAATAATGTTGAGACTGAGATACCCCGAACACCTACGTCAGATCTGGTCATTCTAGAGTCAGAGGAACCTGACACTGTGCCTCGAGCCGAGTCAACTTCGCCAGACACACCTACGAGCCCGCTTGGAATGACGACACCACTGCGGCGTTATCCGGACAGAATCCAGAGACCTCCAGAAAGACTGAATCTATGAACTGTATTAAATAACTCTGTATATATATATATACAGTGATGATGTATGTCCACTATGGACTCCGTAGGTTAAAAGCTAAAAAGGGAGGATTGTAGTGTATGTACCCGTCTACCTTTAAGGGAACTATTGAATGTAACCGTTCGCCTTTAAGAGAACTACTTTAGGTGTGGCACTATTTGTTTGGCTTCTGTATACTGTAATACTGACAGTGACCACACCAGTATATAAGTCATGTGACAGGATAACTAGGGCAGATTCGCCCAGACCTCTGAATAGTAAAGACCTGTTTTGTTTGTACTTCTAAAGTCTGTGTATTTATTTACTGCACAACCCACAGACTTTACATCCAGAGATGAGGGGGTTGATGTATGAGGAAAGGTTGAGTACGTTGGGACTCTACTCATTGGAGTTCAGAAGAATGAGAGGCAATCTTATCGAAACATATAAGATTGTGAGGGGGCTTGATCGGGTGGATGCGGTGAGGATGTTTCCACTGATGGGTGAGACTAGAACTAGGGGGCATAATCTAAGAATAAGGGGCTGCCCTTTCAAAACTGAGATGAGGAGAAACTTCTTCACTCAGAGGGTAGTAAATCTATGGAATTTGCTACCCCAGTGAGCTGCGGAAGCTGCAACATTAAATAAATTTAAAATGGAGATAGACAGTTTCCTAGCAGATAAGGGAATTAGGGGTTACGGGGAGAGGGCAGGGAAGTGGACGTGAGTCAAGATTCGGATCAGCCATGATCCTATTGAATGGCGGAGCAGGCCCGAGGGGCCGTATGGCCTACTCCTGCTCCTACTTCTTATGTTCTTATGTTCTTATGTTCTTAGATGGAGAGAGAGAGACAGAGAGAGATGGAGACAGAGTGAGAGAGAGGATAGAGTGAGAGGTGATAGAGGGAGAGGGAGAGAGAGCAGGAGAGAGAGAGGGAGAGATGGAGAGAGGGAGAGAGGGAGAGATGGAGAGAGAGAGCGGGAGGGAGAGATGGAGAGAGGGAGAGACAGAGAGAATGAGGTACAGAGTGAGAGAGAGGATAGAGTGAGAGGTGAGGGAGGGAGAGCGGGAGAGAGGGAGAGAGATCGTGAGGGTGAGGGAGAAAGATCAAGAGAGAGGGAGAGAGAGGGCGAGAGAGAGGAGGAGAGAGAGAGAAAGGGGGAGGGAGATGATAAGTGGGAGAGGGGAAGTGAGAGAGTGAGAGGGGGAGAGGGAGAGAGGATAGATTGAGAGGGGAGAGGAAAGAGGGAGGGAGAGAGAGACAGCGAGAGGGGAGAGAGGAAGAGAGAGGAAGGGATAGAGAGAGGGAGTCAGGAGAGAGAAAGGGATAGAGAACAGGAGAGGGGGAGAGAAGCAGAGGCGGGGAGAGAGAAAGGGAGGGAGAGAGAGGGTGAGAGGGAAGGAGGGAGTGAGGAAGAGAAGGATGGAGGGAGAAGGGGAGAGAGCAGGACAGTGGGATTAGTTTGTGATTGATGCAGTGCTATGGGGAGAGAGCGGGGCAGTGATTTAGCTTTGGGTTTGATACAGGGCTGTGGGAGAGAGCGAGGCAGTAGAGAGAGAGCGAGAGCGAGCTAATTTACAGAACAAACGGGAAACTGTTCAACCTCCATCACCTCCAGTCCAGATCCAAGGTTGTCCCATCCTCTGTCATCGAATTACAGTATGCAGATGATGTTTGCGTCTGCGCTCACTCGGAGGTCGAACTCCAAACCATCGTAAACACCTTCGCCGAAGCATACGAGAGCATGAGTCTTACACTAAACATCCGTAAGACAAAGGTCCTCTACCAACCTGCCCCCGCCACACAGTGCTGCCCCCCAATTATCAAAATCCACGACAAGGCCTTGGACAACGTGGACCACTTTCCATACCTCGGGAGCCGACTGTCAACAAGGGCAGGCGTCAATGACGAAGTCCAACACTGCCTTCAGTGTGCCAGTGCAGCCTTTGATCGCCTGAGGAAGAGAATGTTTAAAGACCAGGACCTCAAACCCGGCACTAAGCTCATGGTCTACAGGGCAGCAGTGATACCTGCCCTGCTGTATGCCTCAGAGACATGGACCATGTACAGCAGGCACCTCAAAGCACTGGAGGGGTACCACCAACGCTGCCTCCGCAAGATCCTGCAAATCCATTGGCAGGATAGGCGCACCAACGTCAGTGTTCTTGCTCAGGCCAACATCCCCAGCATCGACGCTCTGACCATGCTCAATCAGCTCCGATGGTTGGGTCACATTGTCCGCATGCCCGATACGAGATTCCCAAAACAAGCACTCTATTCGGAGCTCCGGCACGGCAAGAGAGCCCCAGGTGGGCAGAGGAAACGCTTCAAGGACACCCTCAAAGCCTCCTTGAAAAAGTGTAACATCCCCACCGACACCTGGGAATCCCTGGCCCAAGACTGCACAAAGTGCAGGAGAAGCATCCGGGAAGGCGCCGAACACCTCGAGTCTCTTCGCCGGGAGCAAGCGGAAGCCAAGCGCAGGCTGCGCAAGGAGCGCACATCAACCCAAGCAGCCCACCCACCCGTCCCTTCAACCACCGTCTGCCCCACCTGTGATAGAGACTGTAGGTCCCGCATTGGATTCATCAGTCACCTGCAAACTCATTTTTAATGTGGAAGCAAGTCATCCTTGGTTCCGAGGGTCTGCCTAAGAAGAAGAGGATTATTTTGGGGATTGATACAGTGCTATGGGGAGCGAGCGGTGCAGTGGGATTAGTTTGGGGATTGATACAGGGCTACGGGGAGAGAGTGGGGCAATGGGATTAGTTAGGGGTTGATGCAGGGCTATGGGGAGAAAGCGGGGCAGTGGGATTAGTTAGTGGTTGATACAGGGCTATGGGGAGAGAGCGGGGCAGTGATGTTATTTTGGGGAATGATACTGTAGGGGTTCACAAAATTCCCCTATTTTCCCTGAAGATCGGGAAATATTGGTTCACATCGTGGACGAAGAATTGGGTGATGTGAATTGTCTACAATGTTTTAAAACTTGCCCAGAACTGCAAAAAGGCTGCATTGAGATGGACAGCACATGGACAACACCGGAATCGTGGAGCTCTGTGGAAAATATTCACACACCTTAAGACAGTATTTATTAATAAAATTATTCCCTGGAGTTTGGTCAATCACAAAGATTTTAAAATGGCCGTCAGAGAAAGCATTGGCCAAGAACAATAGGGCTTGGATAAGCAGCCCCTGATCTCTGTGTATATAGTGGGAGGATACAGTGGCAGTCAGACCTGTCAATCAAACCAGGGAGTTTCCCTTTTGTGGAGAGGCAAGGTTTGTTTATACAAAACTGCAGGATGTTTATTAACTGAAGGGATTAGCCCACTTGAGCCAAAACCGCAGAACAATTGGCTTCTATTTACACAGAAATCCAAACCCATTCAAAGCACTTACACACAATGGATACATCTAAACTCTGGAAAAGGGACTTTTGATATGCAACAGTTTAGGAATGAATGGGTTTTTGAATCACCCAATTCTAAACAATAAGGTAGTTGGATTCCCTTTTGTTTTAGCCCAGGTGAATTCCGGATGTGGGCGGGTACACTCTGGCCCCAGAGTGTAGACACATTAAATCACTCCAACCATTTTGAATCAGCCAATCACAGCCTTTCCTTTGTGTATTGGAACTTTTGGGCGCGAGTTTTGCACACAGACTTTTTTTCAGCGCCAAACAGGAGTTGGCAGGATATAAAAGATAGCTCCTGAGAAGCTATCTCTCTCTCTCTTACTTCACTGGACCACAGGTGAGCAGGTTTTCTGACTCCTCAGCAAGTCAACCTAGTAAGGAGTTAGGGGGTGGTAATTAAGGGTGTATTGCTAAGATTGTTTGATCAACATTGCAGCCATTTACCCCTCGTTTTTGCCATCTGCCTTACCCCATTTAAGCAATTTTACTGTAATTACTGTGTTCGTGTGGTATAGTTTAAATTTGATTATAGTTTCTTTAGTTTAATAAAAGTTTGACTTTCTCACACCCAGACATAAGAACATAAGAACATAAGAAATAGGAGCAGGAGTAGGCCAATCGGACCCTCGAGCCTGCTCCACCATTCAATAAGATCATGGCTGATCTGATCCTAACCGCCAATCCACTATCACAGAAGATAGTTGTCCATTTTAATATATCAGTAATTATAAGCCCTCCAGTCAGAACTGTAAGGTGGGGTAGCGATTCGAAACTGATGTTTGGAAATTGGTTTACAGTGTAGCAGCAAAAGGCTGCTGACCAGGTGAATTACCGTAAACCAGGTAAAAGGTTGGAATTGGTCAGAGTGCAGGCAGAGCTGCCTGACCAGGTAAATTACCGTAAACCAGTTAAAAGATGCCCCCCTACAATACAGGGCTATGGGGATAGAGCGAGGCAGTAGGATTAGTTTGGGGATTAATGCAGGGCTATGGGGAGAGAGCGGGACAGTGGGATTAGTTTGGGGATTGATACAGGGCTACGGGGAGAAAGCAGGGCAGTGGGATTAGTTTGGGGATTGGTACATGGCTATGGGGAGAGAGCAGGCCAGTGGGATTAGTTTGGGATTGATAAAGGGCTATGGGGAGAGAGCGCAGCAATGCGATTAGTTTGGGATTGATACAGGGCTATGGGGCAAGAGCGGAAGAGTGGGATTAGTTTGGGATTGATACAGGGCTATGGGGAGAGAGTGGGGCAGTGGGATTAGTTTGGGCTTGATCTAGCACTAAGGGGAGAGAGCAGGGCAGTGGGATTAGTTTGGGATTGATACAGGGCTATGGGGAGAGAGTGGGGCAGTGGGATTAGTTTGGGCTTGATCTAGCACTAAGGGGAGAGAGCGGGGCAGTGGGATTAGTTTGGGATTGATACAGGGCTATGGGGAGAGAGTGGGGCAGTGGGATTAGTTTGGGATTGATACAGGGCTATGGGGAGAGAGTGGGGCAGTGGGATTAGTTTGGGCTTGATCTAGCACTAAGGGGAGAGAGCGGGGCAGTGGGATTAGTTTGGGGATTGATACAGGACTATGGGGAGAGAGCGGGGCAGTGGGATTAGTTTGGGGATTGATGCAGGGCTATGGGGAGAGAGCGGGGCAGTGGGATTAGTTTGTGGATTGATCCAGAGCTAGGGGGAGAGAGCGGGGCAGTGGGATTAGTTTGGGGATTGATACAGGACTATGGGGAGAGACCAGGGCAGTAAGATTAGTTTGGGGATTGATACAGGGCTATGGGCAGAGAGTGGGGCAGTGGGATTAGTTTGGGGATTGATACAGGGCTATGGGGAGAGAAGGGCAGTGGGATTAGTTGGGGATTAATACAGGGCTATGAGGAGAGAGCGGGGCAGTGGGATTAGTTTGGGGATTGATACGGGGAGAGCGTGGGGCAGTGAGATTAGTTTGGGGATTGATACAGGGCTATTGGGAGAGAGCAGGGCAGTGAGATTCGTTTGGGGATTGACACAGGGCTATGGGGAGAGAGCGGGGCAGTGAGATTAGTTTGGTGATTGATACAGGGCTATGGGGAGAGAGTGGGGCAGTGGGGTTAGTTTGGGGATTGATACAGGACTACGGGGAGAGAGTGGGGCAGTGAGATTAGTTTGGGGATTGATACAGGGCTATGGGGAGAGCATGGGGCAGTGAGACTAGTTTGGGGATTGATACAGGGCTATGGGGAGAGAGCAGGGCAGTGAGATTAGTTTGGGGATTGATACAGGGCTATTGGGAGAGAGCGGGGCAGTGGCATTAGTTTGGGATTGATACAGGACTATGGGGAGAGAGCCGGGCAGTGGGATTAGTTTGGAGATTGATACAGGGCTATGGAGAGAGAGCGGGGCAGTGGGATTAGTTTGGGGATTGATACAGGGCTATGGAGAGAGAGCGAGGCATTGGGATTAGTTTGGGGATTGCTCCAGGGCTATGGGGAGAGCATGGGGCAGTGGGATTAGTTTGGGGATTGATACAGGACTATGGGGAGAGAGCGGGGCAGTGAGATTAGTTTGGGGATTGATACAGGGCTATGGGGAGAGAGCGGGGCAGTGGGATTAGTTTGGGGATTGATACAGGGCTATGGGGAGAGCACGGGGCAGTGAGATTAGTTTGGGGATTGATACAGGGCTATGGGGAGAGAGCGGAGCAGTGAGATTAGTTTGGGGATTGATACAGGGCTATGGGGAGAGAGCGGGGCGGTGGGATTAGTTTGGGATTGATACAGGACTATGGGGAGAGAGCGGGGCAGTGGGATTAGTTTGGAGATTGATACAGGGCTATGGAGAGAGAGCGGGGCAGTGGGATTAGTTTGGGGATTGATACAGGGCTATGGGGAGAGAGCGGGGCAGTGGGATTAGTTTGGGGATTGATACAGGGCTATGGGGAGTGAGCGGGGCAGTGGGATTAGTTTGGGAATTGATACAGGGCTATGGGGAGAGAACGGGGCAGTGGGGTTAGTTTGGGGATTGATACAGGGCTATGGGGAGAGAGCGGGGCAGTGAGATTTGTTTGGGGATTGATACATGGCAATGGGGCGAGAGCAGGGCAGTGAGATTAGTTTGGGGATTGATACAGGTCTATGGGCAGAGAGCGGGGCAGTGGGATTAGTTTGGGGATTGATACAGGGCTATGGGGAGAGAACGGCAGTGGGGTTAGTTGAGATTGATACAGGGCTATGGGGAGAGAGCGGTGCAGTGGGGTTAGTTGGGATTGATACAGGGCTGTGGGGAGAGAGCGGGGCAGTGGGATTAGTTTGGGGATTGATACAGGGCTATGGGGAGAGGAGGGCAGTGGGATTAGTTGGGGATTAATACAGGGCTATGGGGAGAGAGCGGGGCAGTGGGGTTAGTTGGGATTGATACAGGGCTATGGGGAGAGCGCGGGGCTGTGGGATTAGTTTGGGGATTGATACAGGGCTATGGGGAGAGAGCGGGGCAGTGGGATTAGTTGGGGATTGATACAGGGCTATGGGGAGAGAGCGGGGCAGTGGGATTAGTTTGGGGATTGATACAGGGCTATGGGGAGAGAGCGGGGCAGTGGGATTAGTTTGGGGATTGATACTGGGCTATGGGGAGAGAGCGAGGCAGTGGGATCAGTTTGGGATTGATACAGGGCTATGGGGAGAGAGCGGGGCAGTGGGATTAGTTTGGGGATTGATACAGGGCTATGGGGAGAGAGCGGGGCAGTGAGATTAGTTTGGGGATTGAGGCAGCGAAGGGCATAGACACAATGGGCCAATCGACCTCTTCCCTTGCCGTGAGATGATGAGACATTGCCGTTTGTAATCTTGGAATTTCCCTGAAGGATTTCAGCCTGATTGAACAGGATGCGAACCTGCCAGTTCACACCTTGTGGCTGAGGCTACGAGTCATCGTCATTGCGATGGCATTCTAAGTAATTTTTGAGTGGGTGCTGAATGTTTCTGTAACCTTCACACTCATTTAATCTCCTTTCTGCCTCTCCCTGTACTTGTTTTTAATGGAGATCTCAGCCCTCTCTCACACAAGTTCCACTTGACCATCAGAGCTAAGCCCTGGCCCATTAGCTCGCACCCTGTCTCGCGCCACACATGCTCCAGAGACTCATGCCCCCATGATCCAGGCCGACATTCCCCCCAGTTGCCAGTGCTGAGGAAGCGCTGCACTGTCGGAGAGTCAGTATTGAGGGAGCGCTGCTCTGTCAGAGGGGCAGTACTGAGGGAGCCCTGCTCTGTCGGAGGGGCAGTACTGAGGGAGCGCTGCACTGTCAGAGGGGCAGTACTGAGGGAGCGCTGCACTGTCAGAGCGGCAGTACTGAGGGAGCGCTGTACTGTTGGAGGGGCAGTACTGAGGGAGCGCTGTACTGTTGGAGGGGCAGTACTGAGGGAGCGCTGCACTGTCAGAGGGGCAGTACTGAGGGAGCGCTGCACTGTCAGAGGGGCAGTACTGAGGGAGCCCTGCTCTGTCGGAGGGACAGTACTGAGGGAGCGCTGTACTGTTGGAGGGAGAGTACTGAGGGAGCGCTGCGCTGTTGGTGGATCAGTACTGAGGGAGCGCTGCACTGTTGGAGGGGCATTTCTGAGGGAGCGCTGCACTGTCGGAGGGACAGTACGGAGGGAGCGCTGCACTGTCAGAAGGGCAGTACTGAGGGAGCGCTGCTCTGTCAGAGGGGCAGTACTGAGGGAGAGCTGCACTGTCGGAGGAGCAGCAGTGAGGGAATGCTGCACAGTCGCAGGGGCAGTACAAACGGAGTGCTGCACTGTTGGAGGGGCAGTACCGAGGGAGCGCTGCGCTGTCTGAGGGGCAGTACTGAGGGAGAGCTGCACTGTTGGAGGGGCAGTACTGAGGGAGAGCTACACTGTTGGAGGAGCAGTACTGAGTGAGTGCTGCACTGTTGGAGGGGCATTTCTGAGGGAGCGCTGCACTGTTGGAGGGGCAGTACCGAGGGAGCACTGCACTGTTGGAGGGGCAGTACTGAGGGAGAGCTGCACTGTTGGAGGAGCAGTACTGAGGGAGTGCTGGACAGTCAGATGGGCAGTACAGACGGAGCGCTGCACTGTTGGAGGGGCAGTACTGAGGGAGCACTGCAGTGTTGGAGGGGCAGTACTGAGGGAGCGCTGCACTGTCGGAGGGGCAGTACTGAGGGAGCGCTGCACTGTTGGAGGGGGCTGTACTGAGGGAGCACTGCACTGTTGGAGGGGCAGCACTGAGGGAGCGCCGCACGGTCGGAGGGGCAGTACTGAGGGAGCGCCGCACTGTCAGAGGGGCAGTACTGAGGGAGCACTGCACTGCCGGAGGGGCAGAACTGAGGGAGCGCTGCACTGTCGGAGGGGCAGAACTGAGGGAGCGCCGCACTGTTGGAGGGGTAGAACTGAGGGAGCGCTGCACTGTCGGAGGGGCAGTACTGAGGGAGCGCCGCACGGTCGGAGGGGCAGAACTGAGGGAGCGCTGCACTGTCGGAGGGGCAGAACAGAGGGAGCGCCGCACTGTCGGAGGGGCAGTACTGAGGGAGCGCCGCACTGTTGGGGGGCAGTACTGAGGGAGTGTTGTACTGCCGGAGGGGCAGTACTGAGGGATACCGCAGTGTCGGTGGATCAGTACTGACGGAGCGCCGCGCTGTCAGAGGACCAGTACTGAGGGAGCGCTGCACTGTCGGTGGGACAGTACTGAGGGAGCGCTGCACTGTCAGAGGGGCAGTACTGAGGGAGCTCTGCACTGTCGGAGGATCAGTACAGAGGGAGTGACGCAGAGTCGTAGGGGAAGTACTGAGGGAGCGCCGCACTGTCAGAGGGGCTGTACTGAGGGAGCGCTGCAGTGTCGGAGGGGCAGTACTGAGAGAGCGCCACACTGTCAGAGGATCAGTACTGAGGGAGCGCCGCACTGTCGGAGGGACATTACTGAGGGAGAGCTGCACTGTCGGAGGGGCAGTACTGAGGGAGCACCGCACTGTTGGAGGGTCAGTAATCAGGGAGTGATGCACTGTCGGAGGGGCAGTACTGAGCGAGTGACGCACTGTCGGAGGGGCAGTACTGAGGGAGTGCTGCACTGTCGGAGGGGCAGTACTGAGGGAGCGCTGCTCTGTCGGAGGGCAGTACTAAGGGAGCGCCGCACTGTCGGAGGGGCAGTACTGAGAGAGCGCTGTGCTGTCGGAGGGGCAGTACTGAGGGAGCGCTGCGCTGTTGGTGGATCAGTACTGAGGGAAGGCAGCACTGTTGGAGGGGCAGTACTGAGGGAGCGCTGCACTGTCGGAGGGACAGTACTGAGGGAGCGGTGCACTGCTGGAGGGGAATTTCCGAGGGAGCGCTGCACTGTCGGAGGGGCAGTACGGAGGGAGCGCTGCAATGTCGGAAGGGCAGTACTGAGGGAGCGCTGCTCTGTCAGAGGGGCAGTACTGAGGGAGAGCTGCACTGTCGGAGGAGCAGTAGTGAGGGAATGCTGCACAGTCGCAGGGGCAGTACAAACGGAGCGCTACACTGTTGGAGGGGCAGTACCGAGGGAGCGCTGCACTGTCGGAGGGGCAGTACTGAGGGACCACTGCACTTTCGGAGGGGCAGTACTGAGGGAGCGCTGCAGTGTCGGAGGGGCAGTACTGAGAGAGCGCTACACTGTTGGCACAGGCTGTACTGAGGGAGCGCTGCACTGTCGGAGGGGCAGTACTGAGGGAGCGCCGCACGGTCGGAGGGGCAGTACTGAGGGAGCGCTGCACTGCCGGAGGGGCAGAACTAGGCAGCGCTGCACTGTCAGAGGGGCAAAACTGAGGGAGCACCACACTGTTGGAGGGGCAGAACTGAGGGAGCGCTGCACTGTCGGAGGGGCAGTACTGAGGGAGCGGCACACTGCCGGAGGGGCAGAACTGAGGGAGCGTTGCACTGTCGGGTGGGCAGAACAGAGGGAGCACTGCACTGTCGGAGGGTCAGTACAAAGGGAGTGCCGCACTGTTGGAGGGGCAGTACTGAGGGAGTGTTTCACTGCCGGAGGGGCAGTACTGAGGGATACCGCACTGTCGGAGGATCAGTACTGAGGGAGCGCTGCACTGTCGGAGGGACAGTACTGAGGGAGCGCTGCACTGTCGGAGGGGCAGTACTGAGTGAGTGCTGCATTGTCGGAGGATCAGTACTGAGGGAGTGAAGCACAGTCGGAGGGGCAGTACTGAGGGAGCGCCGCACTGTCAGAGGTGCTGTACTGAGGGACGCTGCAGTGTCGGAAGGGCAGTACTGAGGGAGCGCCGCACTGTCGGATGATCAGTACTGAGGGAGCGCCGCACTGTCGGAGGGATATTACTGAGGGAGCGCTGCACTGTCGGAGGGGCAGTACTGAGGGAGTGACTCACTGTCGGAGGGGCAGTACTGAGGGAGCACTGCACTGCCGGAGGGGCAGTACTGGGGGAGTGCCGCACTGTCAGAGGGGCAGTACTGAGTGAGAGACGCACTGTCGGAGGGGCAGTACTGAGCGAGCGCCGCAATGTCGAGAGGCAGTAGTGAGGGAGCGCTGCAATGTTGAAGGGGCAGTACTGAGGGAGCACAGCACTGTTGGAGTGGCAGTACTGAGGGAGAGCTGCACTGTCGGAGGGGCAGTACTAAGGGAGCGCCACACTGTCGGAGGGGCAGTACTGAGGGAGTGACGCACTGTCGGAGGGGCAGTACTGAGGGAGCGCTGCACTGTCGGGGGGCAGTACTGAGTGAGCACCGCACTGTCAGTGGATCAGTACTGAGGGAGTGACGCTCTGTCGGAGGGGCAGTACAGAGGGAGTGCTATACTGTTGGAGGGGCAGTACTGAGGGAGTGACGCACTGTCGGAGGGGCAGTACTGAGGGAGCGCTGCACTGTCGGAGGGGCAGTACTGAGCAAGCACCGCACTGTCAGTGGATCAGTACTGAGGGACTGACGCTCTGTCGGAGGGGCAGTACAGAGGGAGTGCTATACTGTTGGAGGGGCAGTACTGAGGGAGTGACGCACTGTCAGAGGGATAGTACTGAGAGAGTGATGCACTGTCGAAGGGGCAGTACTGAGGGTGTGACGCACTGTCGGAGTGGCAGTACTGAGACAGTGCTGCAGTGTCGGAGGGGCAGTACTGAGGGAGTGCTGCACTGTCGGAGGGGCAGTACTGAGGGAGCACTGCACTGTCGGAGGTGTCGTCTTAATGCAAGCGTTTAACCGAGTGCCCCGTTTGCCATTTCAGTTGGACATAAAAGGTCCCACGGCATTATGTCGAAGAGGAGCAAAGGGATCTTCCCGGCCGTCCCAGGGCCAATATTTATCTCGCAGTCAGCATCACTTAAATCCAGATGCTCTGATCATTGTCACATTGCTGTTTGTGGTAGTTCTGCTAACCACCGCCCCTTGACGTACAACGGCATTACTGTTGTGTATGTACCTTTAAGAGAGAACTGACTTTATACTGTAGTACCGGCAGTGACCACACCTGTATATAAAGCCATAGCAGGCTTCTGTACTATCAGTTTAAGCTTACCCTCTGTTCAGTAAATACCTGTTATTATTCTTCTCCTGCAGTCCGTGTATTATTGATACGCGGACACTACACTGGTGACGAGCAGGTTCGAACTCACCTGCAGTACTGCATCACCTCACGGGGATCTTTCCCTGAAAAGAAGCTTCTTGGAGGTCGAAGTCAGAGCAACGGGCGTCGACCGCGAGCAACCGCCCAGGGATCCATCGGAGTTCGGAGAATTGCAGGGGAGGCTGTGGAGAGCTGGGCTTGGCTCCCCAGTCAAGGTGTTCCAGCAAATCGTGCTGGTAGCAAGTAGTGTGCTGACCCTTCCGGACTGCGGCGGGCTCGGGCTCGATCGAGCGGCTCTGCAAAGGGGCCGTGCAGCGTCATTGGGAGGAAAAGAGAGAGAGAGAGGGTGGAGCGCATAGGGCGCGGTCGGTGCTCAAGAACCGGGCAGCGTAGGGAAAATAAAACGAGGGGAAGGAAAAGTGAGATGCGCCGAAGCCGCGGATTACCGCCATTACCCTGTAGAATGCTAGGAGTAGCGTGGCAGCAAGGGGAAGAAGGAAAGGCGCGGGAGGCGCCATTTTATTCCATTGGGGAAGAAGGAAAAGCGCAGGAGGCGCCATTTTATACCACCCAAGATGCCGAAGAGTGGCAGTATCACTGCTTTCAACAACGAGGTAGAAGAAGACTAGACCACGTATGTGGAAAGAATTGAAGAGTACTGCAAGGCAAATGAGGTGGCCGATGGAAAGAAGGCGTCGGTATTATTAAATTTGATGGGTGCGAGAACGTACGGCCTATTGTGGAATTTAATTACCCCAGCTAAACCAATGGAGAAAAGTTTTGAAGAGATTGTTAATATCTTACAGGAACACCTAAACCCTACAACGCTGCTGATAGCAGAAAGATTCAAGTTCCATAAAAGAAACCAGCACAAAGATGAGAGCAATGCTGACTATCTTACGGAACTACGCAAGTTATCGAAGCACTGCCAGTTCGGAGCAGGACTGGCAGACACCTTAAGGGATAAGTTTCTCTGTGGGCTCCAGAGTGAAGGAACCCAGAAACGACTACTTTCGGAAAAGGACCTGGCGCGCTAGAACAGGCTTTCAGTGTGGCAGTATCCTACGAAGCAGCAGCACGGGGTGCTGCGGAAATACAACAGAAACCACAAGAATACAGCGCTAACGAAATGGCGTATGGAGCAGAAAAGTGCTATCGCTGCGGCAGAACAACCCATGATAAGAAGGACTGCTGGTTTGAGGACAAAGTATGCAGGCAATGTGGGAAAGTGGGACACATAGCAAGAGTCTGCAGGTCGGGAAAGAAAACCAACACTAAAAGAACTACTAAGGAAAAGTACAAGAAAGTAAAAAAAATGACAGACAGTAGTTCAGAAGGTCAGGAGAGTGATAATGACTCCAGGAGCAGGAGACTAAGTTGTCTAAAGTTACACAACATGATCGCAAAGGAGGATCACTGTACTATTTGGGTCACCCTCATGATAGCAGGGTCCCAAGTAAAGATGGAATTGGACAGAGGATCAGCCCTAACTGTCATGAATCGACGAGACTATGAGCGGCTATTCTCACACATACCCTTGAAGGACACGTCCATTGTATTGAAGACATACACGGGGCCAAAAGTCTACCCCAGAGGAAAAATAAGGGTGCCAGTTAAATACAACGGCAAGGAAACACAGAAACTGTATCTATATATACTACAAGATGGAGGACCACCATTATTGGGATGTGAATGGATCCGAAAAATACAATTGGATTGGCATTCCATTCAGGCGCTAACTGTGACTGACAAAAAGGATGATGATGTCACACCTGGCCGACTGTCAAAAATTCTAACTGACGCGAAAGAGGTGTTCCAACAAGGACTTGGGACTCTAAAAGGAGTAACGGCAATGATAAAAATTGAAGATAACGCAAACCCAAAATGTTTTAAGGCCAGACCGGTACCGTACGCGATCTGCCCAGCTGTTGAAGCAGAGCTGGAGAGTCTGGAGCATTCGGGTGTGCTGTCCAAGGTGGACTGGAGCGAGTGGGCCACACCCATCATTCCTGTAATGAAGAAATCATTGAGCAGCCCGCCTGGGGAGCCGAAGAAGGTTCGCATCTGTGGGGACTTCAAGGTAACTGTGAACCCAGTCCTGCACACAGTGCAATATCCACTTCCACGGATAGAAGATATTTTCGCCTCACTATCTGGAGGGAAACGCTTTACGAAGATTGATCTGGCCCAAGCGTATCTACAAATGGAGGTGGAAGAAGCATTTAAGAAATACCTCACGATAAACACTCACAAAGGTCTTTGCCGGTACAACCGACTGATATTCGGGGTAGCATCAGCCCCGGCTATTTGGCAGAGGGCAAGGGATCCCGGGGACCCAGTGTTATTTGGACGACATCCTGGTTACGGGCGAAAATGACAGTGAACACCTTGCCAACCTGGAGCAGGTGCTCACTAGATTACAAGAATATGGGCTACGAGCCAACCGCCCCAAATGCGAGTTCTTCAGGAGACAAATCTCGTATTGTGGCCACGTGATTGATGAGGAAGGGTTGCGTAAGTCCCCAGACAAGATTGAGGCAGTAGTCAAGGCTCCAGCACCGGAAAATGTGTCGCAACTGAGGTCGTTCCTCGGGTTGGTGAACTACTACCATAAGTTCTTGCCGAATTTATCTACAATTCTGCACCCACTGAACGCCCTGCTGCAAACTGGAGTAACATGGAAATGGAGTGATGAGTGTAAGCGTGCCTTTCAGAAATGTAAATGCCTAATCACTTCAAAAGAAGTATTGGCCCACTACAATCCAACACTACCGATTCGGTTGGCATGTGATGCGTCTCCCTACGGCATTGGAGCGGTGCTGTCACACAAATTCCTTGACGGTTCAGAGAGGCCAATAGCCTTTGCGTCGCGCTCGTTAACCTCAGCCGAGCGTAACTACGCCCAGATTGATGGGGAGGCCCTCAGCCTGGTGTGGGGGGTGAAGAAGTTCAATCACTATCTGCACGGGCAGAAATTCACCCTACTGACTGATCATTAGCCTCTGGTCTCCATTTTTAACCCAAAGAAGGGCGTTCCGGTGATGACGGCGCAACGGCTGCAAAGATGGTCACTTTTTCTAGGGGCACATCAGTACGACATAGAGTACAAGGGTACGAAACAGCATGGAAACGCTGATGGGCTGTTGCACCTACCGTTGCCTATAGTATAGGAAGCACCTGCAGTGGACCCCGTTGAGATATTCCATTCGACCAAATTCGAATGTCTACCTGTTACAAACTCAAGTGTAGAGAAGGAAACCCGAAATGACCCGACACTCTCTCGGGTCTATGATTTGACGGTGAAGGGATGGCCAGCACATGGCGACTCACTGTTGCCAGCATTCTCGCCAAGGAGAGAACAGCTGTCAGTGTGCCGGCGGACCTTGATGTGTGGATCCCGAGTGGTAATTCCACCCAAGTTGAGAGATAGAGTGCTCAATGAGCTTCATGAGGGTCATCTGGGAGGGGTAAAAATGAAGAGCCTAGCCAGGGCGTTTGTGTGGTGGCCGGGAATCGATAAAGAAATCGAGGATATGACCAAGAGATGCACAGGATGCCAGAAGGTCCAAAACGCTCCACCACAGGCCCCGCTACACCCATGGGAGTGGCCCTCATCTCCATGGCAACGGGTACACATTGATTTTGCTGGTCCATTTATGGACTCAATGTTTCTAATCGCCGTGGATGCCCATTCAAAATGGCCAGAGGTCATCAAAATGTCCTCCACCACCACGGAGAAAACTATTGCAGTCCTACGGACCATCTTCACCAGGAATGGCTTGCCAGAACAGATTTACTCCGACAATGGGCCACAGTATGTTTCCAAGGATTTCCGGAGGTTTCTGAGGAATAATGGGGTGAAACATTACACATCTGCCCCATATCATCCAGCCACAAATGGATTGGCTGAGAGGTTTGTTCAGACCTTTAAAAAGGCAATAAAGGCGATGTATAATGACGACATGCCACTACAACACAAGGTGGATAATTTCTTGTTTGCTTACCGGAATGCGACACATGCGGTCACCAACCAAGCTCCAGCCATAATGTTCTTCAACCGAAGGCTAAGATGTCACCTGGATTTGCTCAAACCAAACATAAGATGAGATGTTGAGGATAAGTAATTCCAGCACATCAATGAGAAGCCAACCAGGAGCTTCAAGATAGGGCAACCAATCTTGGCCCACGACTACCGAACAGAAAAATGGCAGCCAGGAACGATATGCACACAGCAGGGACCACTAATGTACACAGTGGACGTTGGAGAGAGCATTGTGAGACGCCATGCTGACCAGATTCTAGAGTCACAGGAACAAGCCAAACCCATACCACGAGCATGTGCACCTGGTAATGAACCCGAAGTACAGATTGCGTCTACCTCAGAATCAGTGGTATTGGAAGCTGACGAACCAACCAATGACAATGAGCCAGAATCGACTCCGCCACAAGAACAGGATACTCGAGAAAGGCGCTATCCAGTCAGGATCAGGAAGCCTCCTCAAAGACTGAACTTACAAATGATTATTTCAGTTGATGTATATAGTACAAGGAAAATTGTAATTGTAATTAGTTATTATTTAATTCTTAAAAGAATGTTATGTACTGTTTATCTAAAAGGGGAGGAATTGTTGTGTATGTACCTTTAAGAGAGAACTGACTTTATACTGTAGTACCGGCAGTGACCACCCCTGTATATAAAGCCATAGCAGGCTTCTGTACTTTCAGTTTAAGCTTACCCTCTGTTAAGTAAATACCTGTTATTATTCTTCTCCTGCAGTCCATGTATTATTGATACCCGGACACTACAATTACCATCGCCAAATCCCCCACCATCAACATCCTGGGAGGTCATCATTGACCAGAAACTTAACTGGACCAGCCATATAAATACTGTGGCAACATGAGCAGGTCAGAGGTTGGGTATTCTGCGGTGAGTGTCTCACCTCCTGGCTCCCCAAAGCCTTTCCACCATCTACAAGGCACAAGTCAGGAGAGTGATGGAATACTCTCCACTTGCCTGGATGAGTGCAGCTCCAACAACACTCAAGAAGCTCGACTCCATCCAGGACAAAGCAGCCTGCTTGATTGGCACCCCATCCACCACCTTAAACATTCACTCCCTCCACCACCGGCGTACCGTGGCTGCAGTGTGTACCATCTACAAGATGCACTGCAGCAACTCGCCAAGGCTTCTTCAACAGGACCTCCCAAACCCATGACCTCTTCCGCCTAGAAGAACAAGGGCAGCAGGCGCATGGGAACACCACCACCTCCAAGTTCCCCTCCAAGTCACACACCATCCTGATTTGGAAATATCTCGCCAATCCTTCATCGTCGTTGGGTCAAAATCCTGGAACTCCCTCCCTAACAGCACTGTGGGAGCACCTTCACCACACGGACTGCAGCGGTTCAAGAAGGCGGCTCACCACCACCTTCTCAAGGGCAATTAGGGATGGGCAATAATTGCTGGCTTTGCCAGCGACGCCCAGATCCCATGAATGAATTTAAAAAATGATTGCCTGCAGCATTTCCTACATTACAACACTTACAAAAAGAATTTCATTGGCTGTGCATTCTTCAGGACGTCCTGAGGTGGTGAAAGTGGCTGGAGAATTCTTCCTTTCAGGGAGAAAGCTGGGCTGTGGGATTCAATTTGACAGCTGGATCAGCCGGCGTAGCCACAACGGGCTGAATTGTCTACTTCCCTGCTCTAACCTGCTCTGATTCGACATGTCCTGGCTTCGTGCTGGAGCAGTTGGCCACAAGCCAAGCTGAATGAGCCACGCTTCCCAATTCCAGGCTCTGTCACAATTCGAGCAGCTGATGATTACCCGGCCAGTTACAACACCACTGTCTCACTTCAGAAGGGAAGGAGGCTGCACAGCAGTGAGCGAGTCGATCTCGGACCTCACTGAGCTTTGCAACACAGCATCTCCTCCAGCCCGAGGTGGGGAACGAGGAGGAGGATTGAGAAGTGAAATCAGCTCACAGCTCCGTCTTTCCGCTGTGTGTCCGGCGCTCTGAGAGCGCTTGGTGTTAGGGCAGGAGTCTCTCTCTCTCACTGGCTCTGTCCCCCCACCCTGACCAAATGGGACGCCCGATAGACGCTCTCCTACCAGCCCTGCTGTGCCTCACTGCCGGTAAGTCCAAAACCTTCCTGTTACCACAAGTCTGTGAGCGACCCTAAGCATAGAAACATAGAAGATAGGAGCAGGAGTAGGCCATGCGGCCCCTCGAGCCTGCTCCGCCATTCAATGCGATCATGGCTGATCATCCAAATTCAGTACCCTGTCCCTGCCTTCTCCCCATATCCCTTGATCCCTTTAGCCTTAAGAAATATATCCAACTCCTTCTTGAACATATTTAATGAATTGGCCTCAACTGCCCTCTGTGGTAGAGAATTCCACAGGTTCACCACTCTCTGGGTGAAGAAATTCCTCCTCATTTCAGTCCTAAATGGCTCACCCCTTATCCTTAGACTGTGACCCCTGTTTCTGGACTCCCCGACCATCGGGAACATGCTTCCTGCATCTAGTCTGTCCAGTCGGTTTGGAAGAGAACAAGGAGAGGACCGCACGCTTTTATCCAGCGCCTTTCACCATCTCGGGGCATCCCAAAGCGCTAACGCCACCAAGGAATAGTTCAGTCGAAGGGCGTTTGATGTTGTACTGCAGGGAAACGCAGCGGCCAATGTACGCACAGCAGGATCCCACCAACAGCAATGTGGGAAAGACCAGATAATCTGCTTCTTTAGCGATGCGGGTCAAGGGATAAACATTGGCCCCAGGACACCGGGGCGATCCCCCCACTGCTCTTCTTCCAATAGTGTCCGTGAGATCGGATATATCCCACCTGAGAGGGGGCCCCAGTTTAATGTCTCGTCCGAAAGACGGCACCTCTGACAGTGCAGCTCTCCCTCAGTACTGCCCCTCCGACAGTGCAGCGCTCCCTCAGTCATGCCCATCCGAAAGTGCGGCGCTCCCTCAGTACCACCCCTCCGACAGTGCGGCATTCCCTCAGTACTGCCCCTCCAACAGTGCAGCGCTCCCTCAGTACTGCCCATCCGACAGTGCAGCGCTCACTCAGTACTGCCCCTCCGACAGTGCAGCGCTCCCTCAGTTCTGCCCCTCCGACAGTACGGCACTCCCTCAGTACTGCCCCTCCGACAGTGCGGCGTTCCCTCAGTGCTGCCCCTCCGACAGTGCAGCGCTCCCTCAGTACTGCCCATCCGACAGTGCAGCGCTCACTCAGTACTGCCCCTTCTACATTGCGGTGATCCCTCAGTACTGCCCATCCAACAGTGCAGCGCTCCCTCAGTCATGCCCATCCGAAAGTGCGGCGCTCCCTCAGTACCACCCCTCCGACAGTGCGGCATTCCCTCAGTACTGCCCCTCCGACAGTGCAGCGCTCCCTCAGTACTGCCCATCCGACAGTGCAGCGCTCACTCAGTACTGCCCCTCCGACAGTGCAGCGCTCCCTCAGTTCTGCCCCTCCGACAGTACGGCGCTCCCTCAGTACTGCCCCTCCGACAGTGCGGCGTTCCCTCAGTGCTGCCCCTCCGACAGTGCAGCGCTCCCTCAGTACTGCCCATCCGACAGTGCAGCGCTCACTCAGTACTGCCCCTTCTACATTGCGGTGATCCCTCAGTACTGCCCATCCGACAGTGCAGCGCTCACTCAGTACTGCCCCTCCGAGAGTGCGGCGCTCCCTCAATACCACCCCTCTGACGGTGCGGCGCTCCCTCATTACTGCCCCTCCGACAGTGCAGCGCTCCCTCAGCACTGCTGTTCCAACAGTGCAGCACTCCCACAGTACTGCCCCTCCGACAATGCAGCGCTCCCTCAGTAGTGCTCCTCCGACAGTGCAGCTCTCCCTCACTACTGCCCCTCCGACATTGCAGCAGTCCCTCTGTACTGCCCCTCCGACAGTACAGCGCTCCCTCAGTAATGCATCTCCGACAGTACGGCGCTCCCTCATTACTGCCCGTCCAACAGTGCAGCGCTCCCTCAGCACTGCCCCTCCGACAGTGCGGCGCTTCCCCAGTACTGCCCCTCCGACAGTGCGGCACTCCCTCAGTACTGCCCCTCCGACAGTACGGCGCTTCCTCAGTTCTGCCCCTCCGACAGTGCTGCAGTCCCTCAGTACTGCCCCTCCGATAGTGCAGCGCTCCCGCAGTACTGCCCCTCCGACAGTGCAGCGCTCCCTCAGTACTGCCCCTCCGACAGTGCAGCGCTCCCTCAATACTGCCCCTCCGACAGTGCTGCAGTCCCTCAATACTGCCCCTCCGACAGTGCAGCGCTCCCTCAGTACTGCCCCTCCGACAGTGCAGCGCTCCTTCAATACTGCCCCTCCGACAGTGCTGCAGTCCCTCAGTACTGCCCCTCCGACAGTGCAGCTCTCCCTCAGTACTGCCCCTCCGACAGTGCAGCGCTCCCTCAATACTGCCCCTCCGACAGTGCAGCGCCCCCTCAGTACTGCCCCTCCGACAGTGCAGCGCTCCCTCAATACTGCCCCTCCGACAGTGCAGCGCCCCCTCAATACTGCCCCTCCGACAGTGCAGCACACCCTCAGTACTGCCCGTCTGACAATGCGGCGCTCCCTCAGTACTGCCCCTCTGACAGTGCGGCGCTCCCTCAGTACTGCCTCCTCCTGTTCCTGTGTAACGGGCACGAGGGGCTGAACGGCCTCCTCCTGTTCCTTTCCCTATCCTGCACCTGTCCGGTGAATCGCGCTCTCTGGCTCTCCATATTGGAAGCGTCGGATCTCGTGTTTCCACCAGTCTAATTTCTAGGCTGATGATTCCTCGGTGGGAACAATCCCTCGATCCCCTCCCCACCCCCCGACTATTCAACCAGAGAGGTAGCACACACACATGCACTCGCCCATGCAAACGGTGCCCTTTCCCATCAGGCTGGTCTCCCATTCCGTCAGCCAGGGGGCGACAGTCCTGGGTCCGTACCCGCTGTCTGCTAATTTGTCTGATGTGGGCCGAGGCTGGCATTGGTTCTCAGCTCCCGCCCCGGGTTAAGCAGTGGAGGAGAAATTTTTATGATTAATTCACGAGATGTGGGTGCCGCTGGCAAATCCGCCATTTTTCGCCCATCCCTCGTTGCCCTGGAGACGGTGGTGGTGAACCGCCATTTCAGAGGGTGGTTTAGAGTCAACCACATCGCTGTGAGTCTGGAGTCACATATCGGCCAGACCGGGTAAGGACGGCAGATTTCCCTCCCTAAAGAACATTAGTGAACCAGATGGATTTTTACGACAATCCGGTATTTACATGGTCACCATTACTGACACTAGCTTTTTATTCCAGTTTATTTGATTAACTGAATTTAAATTGCTCTACCCCCCAGGGCTGCTGCCTGTTCACAGTTTCAACATGGAGACGGAGAATCCGGTTTCCTTCTCTCAAGACCAGCACTCGCAGTTTGGCTACATGGTGACTCAGTTCCAAAACTGGTAGGTCCAGACAGCAACTCTCCCTCTGACCCCTGACCCTCCTCACTCACTCACGGACCTCTGACCTGCCTCACTCTCCCACTGACCTCTGACCCTCCTCACTCACTCACTGACCTCTGACCAACCTCACGCACTCAATGATCTCTGACCCTCCTCACTCGCTGAATGACCTCTGACCCTCCTCACACAATGACCATCATCACTCATTCAATGACCTCTGACCCTCCTCACTCAATGACCCCTGACGCTCCTCACTCTCCCACTGACCTCTGACCCTCCTCACTCTCCCACTGACCTCTGTCTAACCTCACACACTCAATGTCCTCTGACTCTCCTCACTCACTCAATGACCTCTAACCCTCCTCTCTCACTCAATGATCTATAACCCACCTCACTCACTCAATGTCCTCTGACTCTCCTCACACACTCAATGTCCTCTGACTCTCCTCACTCACTCAATGACCTCTAACCCTCCTCTCTCACTCAATGATCTATAACCCACCTCACTCACTCAATGTCCTCTGACTCTCCTCACACACTCAATGTCCTCTGACTCTCCTCACTCACTTAATGACCTCTAACCCTCCTCTCTCACTCAATGACTCTTTGACCCCTCTCAGTTGCTTCTGAATTTCCATCAGTAGGGATGTCTTGTGCCATCCACCTCGACCCCAAACAAACCACGTTTCAGGCCCGTGAACCCTCAGAGTTTATCAAGTGTCGGTATTGAGATCCAGCTCCGATATGTTCATGATGGTGGAACACTGAGAAGTGGAGAGGACCAGTGGGACCTTGGCG
This sequence comes from Somniosus microcephalus, assembly GCF_052327205.1. Taxonomy (NCBI): domain Eukaryota; kingdom Metazoa; phylum Chordata; class Chondrichthyes; order Squaliformes; family Somniosidae; genus Somniosus; species Somniosus microcephalus. The sequence continues at coordinate 62,980,630 of NW_028225179.1, read as the reverse complement.
TGCAGGTCCACAGATCCCTGAAGGTAGCAGGACAGGTAGCTAAGGTGACTAAGAAGGCAGACGAGATACTTGCCTTTATTAGCCGAGGCACAGAATACAAGAGCAGGGGGGGTTATACTTGAACTGTATAAAACACTAGTTAGGCCACAGCTAGAATACTACGTGCAGTTCTGGTCACCACATTACAGGAAGGATGTGATTGCACTAGAGAGGGTACAGAGGAGATTTACCAGGATGTTGCCTGGACTGGGGAATTTTAGCTATGAGGAACGATTGGATCGGCTGGGGCTGTTCTCTTTGGAACAGGGGAGGCCGACGGGAGATTTAATTGAGGTGTATAAAATTATGAGGGGTCTAGATAGAGTGGATAGAAAGGACCTATTTCCCTTAGCAGAAAGGTCAATAACCAGGGGGCACAGATTTAAAGTAATTGGTCTGAGGTTTAGAGGGGATTTGAGGAGAACTTTGTTCTCCCAGAGGGTGGTGGGGGTCTGGAACTCACTGCCTGAAAGGGTGGCAGAGGCAGAAACCCTCATCGCATTTAAAAAGCATTTGGATATTTTTTTTAATTTGTTTTATGGCAAGGCCAGGACTAGACAGACTAGATGCAGGAAGGATGTTCCCGATGGCCGGGGAGTCCAGAACCAGGGGTCACAGTCTAAGGATAAGGGGTAAGCCATTTAGGACTGAAATTAGGAGGAATTTCTTCACCCAGAGATTGGTGAACCTGTGGAATTCTCTGCCACAGAAGGCAGTAGAGGCCAATTCATTAAATATATTCAAGAAGGAGTTGGATATATTTCTTAATGCTAAAGGGATCAAGGGGTATGGGGAGAAAGCAGGGACCGGGTACTGAATTTGGATGATCAGCCATGATCGCATTGAATGGCGAAGCAGGCTCGAGGGGCCGAATGGCCTACTCCTGCTCCTATCTTCTATGTTTCTATGTATAGCCCATCCCTAATTGCCCTTGAGAAAGGGGTGGTGAGCCGCCTTCTTGAACCGCTGCACTTGAAGATCCGTAAACTGCAAGGCAACGGACCAAGAGCTGGAAAGTGGGATTAGGCTGGATAGCTCTTTGTCGATCGGCACGGATACGATGGGCCGAATGGCCTCCTTCTGTGTCATAAATTACTATGATTCTGTGATCAGTCTGATGTGTTCAAGCTCCTGGAGAGGGTGCAGAGGAGATTTACTAGAATGAAGTGGAGAAGCTGGGATTGTTCTTTAGAGCAGAGAAGGTTAAGGGGAGATTGACCAGAATGGTTCCGGGGATGAGGGACTTCAGTGATGTGGAGAGACTGGAGAAGCTGGGGTTGTTCTCCTTAGAGCAGAGAAGGTTAAGGGGAGATTGACCAGAATGGTACCGGGGATGAGGGACTTCAGTGATGTGGAGAGACTGGAGAAGCTGGGGTTGTTCTCCTTAGAGCAGAGAAGGTTAAGGGGAGATTGACCAGAATGGTACCGGGGATGAGGGATTTCAGTGATGTGGAGAGACTGGAGAAGCTGGGATTTTTCTCTTTAGAGCAGGGAAGGTTAAGGGGAGATTTATTCGAGGTGTTCAAAATCATGAAGGGTTTTGAGAAGAGTAAATAAGGAGAAACTGTTTCCAGTGGCAGGAGGGTCGGTAACCAGAGGACACAGATTTAAGGTGATTGGCAAAAGGGGAGACGAGGAAACATATTTTTATGCAGCGAGTTGTTGTGATCTGGAATGCGCTGCCTGAAAGGGCGGTGGAAGCTGATTCAATAGTAACTTTCAAAAGGGAATTGGATAAATACTTGAAGGGGAAATTTGCATGCATGCGGGGAAAGAGCAGGGGGAAGTGGGACTAATTGGAGAGCTCTTTCAAAGAGCCGGCACAGGCACGATGGGCCGAATGGCCTCTTTCGGTGCATTAAAAGTCAATGATTTGGTGATGTCTATTCATCTCTCTGATGCAGGATGTTGGTCACTGCCCCGCTAATGGAAGATGACAAAGGAGTTCGCACTGGTGCAATCTACAAATGCACATACAATAACAGAGCTTGCAGCAAGATCAACATCAACCGTAAGGGGTCTAACTTTATTACCTTTATTATGAAGGGGCAGGACTGAGGGAGCCCAGCACTGTCGTAGGGGCAGTACTGAGGGAGCGCTGCATTGTCGGAGGGGCAGTACTGTGGGAGCGCTGCATTGTCGGAGGGGCAGTACTGAGGGAGCGCTGTATTGTCGGAGGGGCAGTACTGAGGGAGCGCTGCATTGTCGGAGGGGCAGTACTGAGGGAGCACTGCACTGTTGGAGGGGCAGTACTGAGGGAGCGCTGCACTGTCAGAGGGTCAGTACTGAGGCAGCATCGCACTGCCGGAGGGGCAGTACTGAGGGAGCGCCGCACTGTTGGAGGGGGCGTACTGAGGGAGCCCTGCACTGTCGGAGGGGGAGTACTGAGGGAGCGTTGCACTGTCGGAGGGGGAGTACTGAGGAAGCACTGCACTGTCGGAGGGGCAGTACTGAGGGAGCCCTGCACTGTCGGATGGGCAGTACTGAGGGAGCGCCGCACTGTCGGAGGGGCAGTACTGAGGGAGCGCTGCACTGTCGGAGGGGCAGTACTGAGGGAGCCCTGCACTGTCGGAGGGGGAGCACTGAGGGAGCGCCGCACTGTCGGAGGGGCAGTACTGAGGGAGCCCTGCACTGTCGGAGGGGCCGTACTGAAGAAGTGCCTCACTGTCGGAGGGGCAGTACTGAGGGAGCGCCGCACTGTCGGAGGGGCAGTACTGAGAGAGCGCTGCACTGTAGGAGGGGCAGTACTGTGGGAGCGCCGCACTGTAGGAGGGGCAGTACTGAGGGAGCGCTGCACTGTCAGAGGGCCAGTGCTGGGGGAGCGCTGCACTTTCAGAGGGTCAGTACTGAGGGAGTGTTGCACTGTCGGATGTGAAGTACTGAGGGAGCGCTGTACTGTCAGAGGGGCAGTACTGAGGGAGCGCTGCACTGTCAGAGGGTCAGTACTGAGGGAGTGTTGCACTGTCGGAACAGCGGTATTGAGGGAGCGCTGCACTGTCAGAGGGGCAGTACTGAGGGAGCGCTGCACTGTCGGAAGGGCAGTACTGAGGGAGCGCTGCACTGTCGGAAGGGCAGTACTGAGGGAGCGCTGCACTGTCGGAAGGGCAGTACTGAGGGAGCGCTGCACTATTATGCTTTCGGATGAGACGTTAAACCAAAAGATCCATCTGCTCCGTCAGTTGGATGTAAAACATCCCTCGGCACTATTGGAGCAGGGGTGTTCTCCCCAGTGTCCTAGGACCAATATTTATTTCTCAATCAACACCTCTAAAATGATCTGTTCATTTTCTCAGTGCTGTTTGTGGGAGCTTGCTGTGCTTAAATTGGCTGTCGCGTTTCCCACATTAGAACAGTGACTACACTTCAAAAGTACTTCATTGGCTGTGAAGTGCTTTGGGATGTTTGTTTATCTGCTGTGTACTGTACATGTACCGGAGCTGACACTGAGACACACACGGGACGTACAGTACCAGACGGGAGTGAATCGTTCCCTTTTACCCGCTGTGTACTGTACATGTACAGGAGCTGACACTGAGACACACACGGGCCGTACAGTACCAGACGGGAGTGAATCGTTCCCTTTTACCCGCTGTGTACTGTACATGTACAGGAGCTGACACTGAGACACACACGGGCCGTACAGTACCAGACGGGAGTGAATCGTTCCCTTTTACCCACTGTGTACTGTACATGTACCGGAGCTGACACTGAGACACACACGGGACGTACAGTACCAGACGGGAGTGAATCGTTCCCTTTTACCCGCTGTGTACTGTACATGTACCGGAGCTGACACTGAGACACACGGACCGTACAGTACCAGACGGGAGTGAATCGTTCCCTTTTACCCGCTGTGTACTGTACATGTACCGGAGCTGACACTGAGACACACACGGGCCGTACAGTACCAGACGGGAGTGAATCGTTCCCTTTTACCTGCTGTGTGCTGTACATGTACAGGAGCTGACACTGAGACACACACGGGCCGTACAGTACCAGACGGGAGTGAATCGTTCCCTTTTACCCGCTCTGTACTGTACATGTACAGGAGCTGACACTGAGACACACACGGGCCGTACAGTACCAGACGGGAGTGAATCGTTCCCTTTTACCCGCTGTGTACTGCACATGTACAGGAGCTGACACTGAGACACACACAGGCCGTACAGTACCAGACGGGAGTGAATCGTTCCCTTTTACCTGCTGTGTGCTGTACATGTACAGGAGCTGACACTGAGACACACACGGGCCGTACAGTACCAGACGGGAGTGAATCGTTCCCTTTTACCCGCTGTGTACTGTACATGTACCGGAGCTGACACTGAGACACACACAGGCCGTACAGTACCAGACGGCAGTGAATCGTTCCCTTTTACCCGCTGTGTGCTGTACATGTACAGGAGCTGACACTGAGACACACACGGGCCGTACAGTACCAGACGGGAGTGAATCATTCCCTTTTACCCGCTGTGTACTGTACATGTACAGGAGCTGACACTGAGACACACACGGGCTGTACAGTACCAGACAGGAGTGAATCGTTCCCTTTTACCCGCTGTGTACTGTACATGTACCGGAGCTGACACTGAGACACACACAGGCCGTACAGTACCAGACGGGAGTGAATCGTTCCCTTTTACCCGCTGTGTACTGTACATGTACAGGAGCTGACACTGAGACACACACGGGCCGTACAGTACCAGACGGGAGTGAATCGTTCCCTTTTACCCGCTGTGTACTGTACATGTACAGGAGCTGACACTGAGACACACACGGGCCGTACAGTACCAGATGGGAGTGAATCATTCTCTTTTACCCGCTGTGTGCTGCACATGTACAGGAGCTGACACTGACAAACACACGGGCCGTACAGTACCAGGCGGGAGTGAATCATTCCCTTTTACCCGCTCTGTACTGTACATGTACAGGAGCTGACACTGAGACACACACGGGCCGTACAGTACCAGACGGGAGTGAATTGTTCCCTTTTACCCGCTCTGTACTGTACATGTACAGGAGCAGACACTGAGACACACACGGACTGTACAGTACCAGACGGGAGTGAATCGTTCCCTTTTACCCGCTGTGTACTGTACATGTTCAGCAGCTGACACTGAGACACACACAGGCCGTACAGTACCAGATGGGAGTGAATCATTCCCTTTTACCCGCTGTGTGCTGTACATGTACAGGAGCAGACACTGAGACACACACGGGCCGTACAGTACCAGGCGGGAGTGAATCGTTCCCTTTTACCCGCTGTGTACTGTACATGTACAGGAGCTGACACTGAGACACACACGGGCCGTACAGTACCAGACGGGAGTGAATCGTTCCCTTTTACCCGCTGTGTACTGTACATGTACAGGAGCTGACACTGAGACACACACGGGCCGTACAGTACCAGACGGGAGTGAATCGTTCCCTTTTACCCGCTGTGTATTGTACATGTACCGGAGCTGACACTGACAAACACACGGGCCGTACAGTACCAGGCGGGAGTGAATCGTTCCCTTTTACCCGCTGTGTACTGTACATGTACCGGAGCTGACACTGAGACACACACGGACCGTACAGTACCAGACGGGAGTGAATCGTTCCCTTTTACCCGCAGTGTACTGTACATGTACAGGAGCTGACACTCAGACACACATGGACCGTACAGTACCAGACGGGAGTGAATTGTTCCCTTTAACCCGCTGTGTGATGTACATGTACAGGAGCTGACACTGAGACGCACACGGGCCGTACAGTACCAGACGGGAGTGAATCATTCCCTTTTACCCGCTGTGTACTGTACATGTACAGGAGCAGACACTGAGACACACACGGGCCGTACAGTACCAGACGGGAGTGAATCATTCCCTTTAACCCGCTGTGTGCTGTACATGTACAGGAGCTGACACTGAGACACACACGGGCCGTACAGTACCAGACGGGAGTGAATCGTCCCCTTTTACCCGCTGTGTGCTGTACATGTACAGAAGCTGACACTGAGACAGACACGGGCCGAACAGTACCAGACGGGAGTGAATCGTTCCCTTTTACCCGCTGTGTGCTGTACATGTACAGGAGCAGACACTGAGACACACACGGGCCGTACAGTACCAGACGGGAGTGAATCGTTCCCTTTTACCCGCTGTGTACTGTACATGTACAGGAGCTGACACTGAGACACACACGGGCCGTACAGTACCAGACGGGAGTGAATCATTCTCTTTTACCCGCTGTGTACTGTACATGTACCGGAGCTGACACTGAGGCACACACGGGCCGTACAGTACCAGACGGGAGTGAATCGTTCCCTTTTACCCGCTGTGTACTGTACATGTACAAGAGCTGACACTGAGACACACACGGGCCGTACAGTACCAGACGGGAGTGAATCATTCCCTTTTACCCGCTGTGTGCTGTACATATACAAGAGCTGACACTGAGACACACACGGGCCGTACAGTACCAGGCAGCAGTGATTATTTCATGAATCTGTTAAGAAGAATTATATTTTATCCTTTTTGCTTTCAAACCAGTGCCAAAAGGATCGAAGAATCTCGGTCTCTCACTGACAACAGGTGACTCAGCACAACCGCAGGCTGTCGTAAGTATGTACAACGTCCCATCAAACACTCCCAGGGCAGGTACAATACTGGTTAGATACAGAGTAAAGCTCCCTCTACACTCTCCCATCAAACACTCCCAGGGCAGGTACAATACTGCTTAGATACAGAGTAAAGCTCCCTCTACACTCTCCCATCAAACACTCCCAGGGCAGGTACAGCATGGGTTAGATACAGAGTAAAGCTCCCTCTACACTGTCCCCTCAAACACTCCCAGGGCTGGTACAGAACGGGTTAGATACAGAGTAAAGCTTCCACTAAACTGCCCTATCAAACACTCCCAGGGCAGGTACAGCACGGTTTAGATACAGAGTAAAGCTCCCTCTACGCTGACCCATCAAACACTCCCAGGGCAGGTACAGCACGGTTTAGATACAGAGTAAAGCTCCCTCTACACTGTCCCATCAAACACTCCCAGGGCAGGTACAGCACGGGTTAGATACAGAGTAAAACTCCCTCTACATTGTCCCATCAGACACGCCCAGGGCAGGTACAGCATGGGTTAGATACAGAGTAAAGCTCCCTCTATATTGTCCCATCAAACACTCCCAGAGCAGGTGCAGCACGGGTTAGATACAGAATAAAGCTCTCTCTACACTGTCCCATCAAACACTCCCAGGGCAGGTACAGCACGGGTTCGATACAGAGTAAAACTCCCTCTACACTGTCCCATCAAACACTCCCAGGGCAGGTACAGCACGGGTTAGATACAGAGTAAAGCTCCCTCTACACTGTCCCATCAAACACTCCCAGGGCAGGTATAGCACGGGTTAGATACAGAGTAAAGCTCCCTCTACACTGTCCCCTCAAACACTCCCAGCGCAGGTACAGCATGGGTTAGATACAGAGCAAAGCTCCCTCGACACTGTCCCATCAAACACTCCCAGGGCAGGTACAGCACGGGTTAGATACAGTGTAAAGCTCCCTCTACACTGTCCCATCAAACACTCCCAGGACAGGTACAGCACAGGTTAGATACAGAGTAAAGCTCCCTCTACACTGTCCCATCAAACACTCCCAGGGCAGGTACAGCACGGGTTAGATACAGAGCAAAACTCACTCTACATTGTCCCATCAGACACGCCCAGGGCAGGTACAGCACGGGTTAGATACAGAATAAAGCTCTCTCTACATTTTCCCATCATACACACACAGGGCAGGTACAGCACGGGTTAGATACAGAGTTACGCTCCCTCTACACTGTCCCATCAAACACTCCCAGGGCAGGTACAGCACGGGTTCGATACAGAGTAAAACTCCCTCTACACTGTCCCATCAAACACTCCCAGCGCAGGTGCAGCATGGGTTAGATACAGAGTAAAGCTCCCTCTACACTCTCCCATCAAACACTCCCAGGGCAGGTACAGCACGGGTTAGATACAGAGTAAAGCTCCCTCTACACTGTCCCATCAAACACTCCCAGGGCAGGTACAGCATGGGTTAGATACAGAGTAAAGCTTCCTCTACATTGCCCCATCAAGCACTCCCAGGGCAGGTACAACACGGGTTAGATACAGAGTAAATCTCCCTCTACATTCTCCCATCAAACACTCCCAGGGCAGGTACAGCACGGGTTAGATACAGAGTTACGCTCCCTCTACACTGTCCCATCAAACACTTCCAGGGCAGATACAGCACGGGTTAGATACAGAGTAAATCTCCCTCTACACTCTCCCATCAAACACTCCCAGGGCAGGTACAGCACGGGTTAGATACAGAGTAAAGCTCCCTCTACATTGCCCCATCAAACACTCCCAGGGCAGGTACAGCATGGGTTAGATACAGAGTAAAGCTTCCTCTACATTGTCCCATCAAACACTCCCAGGGCAGGTACAACACGGGTTAGATACAGAGTAAAGCTCCCACTACACTGTCCCATCAAACACTCCCAGGGCAGGTACAGCACGGGTTAGATACAGAGTAGAGCTCCATCTACATTGTCCCATCAAACACTCCCAGGGCAGGTACAGCACGGGTTAGATACAGAGTAAAGCTCCCTCTACATTGTCCCATCAAACACTCGCAGGGCAGGTACAGCATCTGTTAGATACAGAGTAAAGCTCCCTCTACATTATCCCATCAAACACTCCCAGGGCAGGTACAGCATCTGTTCGATACAGAGTAAAGCTCCCTCTACATTGTCCCATCAAACACTCCCAGAGCAGGTACAGCATGTGTTAGAAACAGAGTAAAGCTCCCTCTACACTGTCGCATCAAACACTCCCAGGGCAGGTACAGCATGGGTTTGGATACAGAGTATAGCTTCCTCTACACTGTCGCATCAAACACTCCCAGGGCTGGTAGAGCACGGGTTAGATACAGAGTAAAGCTCCCTCTACACTGTCCCATCAAACACTCCCAGGGCAGGTACAGCACAGGTTAGCTACAGAGTATAGCTCCCTCTACACTGTCCCATCAAACACTCCCAGGGCAGATACAGCACAAGTTAGCTACAGAGTATAGCTTCCTCTACACTGTCGCATCAAACACTCCCAGGGCTGGTACAGCACGAGTTAGATACAGAGTAAAGCTCCCTCTACACTGTCGCATCAAACACTCGCAGGGCAGGTACAGCATGGGTTAGATACAGAGTAAAGCTCCCTCTACACTGTCCCATCAAGCACTCCCAGGGCAGGTACAGCACAGGTTAGATACAGAGTAAAGCTCCCTCTACACTGTCCCATCAAACACTCCCAGGGCAGGTACAGCACGGGTTAGATACAGTGTAAAGCTCCCTCTACACTGTCCCATCAAACACTCCCAGGGCAGGTACAGCACGGGATAGATAAAGTTGACTCCTGGTCTTTATAAACTCACTGATCCACTGACTTTCTCCATTTGTGTCAGCCCAGGCTCAGTGGGTAGCACACTCGTCTCTGAGTCAGAAGGTTTTGGGTTCAAGGCCCTCTCCAGTGACTTAAGCACATAAAGCTAGGCTGACACTCCAGTGCAGTACTGAGGGAGCGCTGCACTGTCGGAGGTGCCGTCTTTCGGATGAGATGTTAAACCGAGGCCCCGTCTGCTCTCTCAGGTGGACGTGGCACTCTTTTGAAGAAGAGCAGAGGAGTTCTCCCCGGTGCCCTGGGCCAATATTTATCCCTCAACCAATATAACAAATAAACCCAGATTATCTGGTCATTATCACATTGCTGTTTGTGGGAGCTTGCTGTGCACAAATTGCCTGCCGCGTTTCCCACATTACAACAGTGCTTCACTTCAAAAAGTACTTCATTGGCTGCAAAGCTCTTTGAGACGTCCGGTGGTCGTGAGAGGCGCTATATAAATGCGAGTCTTTCTTTTATTAGACCTGTGTTCCAAGGTTCTCGTATGAATGCCACACGAACACCTACATCAACGGTTATTGTGACGTTCTGGATTCGTCTTTGACCCCATCACGGAGGGTTCCGAATAAGCTGCCAGGTAATCGCCCCCTCGTCCTACACACCCCGAAGGGTCAATCAGTCGGAGACGTTCAGGGCAAGTTTGAGGTCCTTCCGAGCGCCGCGGAAATAGCTGGACACAGGGACAGGAGGAGGCCGTTCAGCCCCTCGAGCCTTTTGTCCCATTCAGTCAGATCGTGACTGTCCTGTACATGGGTAAAGGAGGAGGCCGTTCAGCCCCTCGCGCCTGTTATCACATTCAGTCAGATCGTGACTGTCCTGTACATGGGTAAAGGAGGAGGCCGTTCAGCCCCTCGCGCCTGTTATCACATTCAGTCAGATCGTGACTGTTCTGTACATGGGTAAAGGAGGAGGCCGTTCAGCCCCTCGCGCATGTTATCACATTCAGTCAGATCGTGACTGTTCTGTACATGGGTAAAGGAGGAGGCCGTTCAGCCCCTCGAGCCTGTTATCACATTCAGTCAGATCATGACTGTTCTGCACATGGGTAAAGGAGGAGGCCGTTCAGCCCCTCGCGCCTGTTATCACATTCAGTCAGATCGTGACTGTTCTGTACTTGGGTAAAGGAGGAGGCCGTTCAGCCCCTCGAGCCTGTTATCACATTCAGTCAGATCGTGACTGTTCTGTTCATGGGTAAAGGAGGAGGCCGTTCAGCCCCTTGAGTCTGTTATCACATTCAGTCAGATCGTGACTGTTCTGTACATGGGTAAAGGAGGAGGCCGTTCAGCCCCTCGCGCCTGTTATCACATTCAGTCAGATCGTGACTGTTCTGTACATGGGTAAAGGAGGAGGCCGTTCAGCCCCTCGAGCCTGTTATCACATTCAGTCAGATCGTGACTGTTCTGTTCATGGGTAAAGGAGGAGGCCGTTCAGCCCCTCGAGCCTGTTATCACATTCAGTCAGATCATGACTGTTCTGTACATGGGTAAAGGAGGAGGCCGTTCAGCCCCTCGAGCCTGTTATCACATTCAGTCAGATCGTGACTGTTCTGTACATGGGTAAAGGAGGAGGCCATTCAGCCCCTTAAACATGTACCATCTTGTCGAGTGTTTGTCTCCTTATCTAAGGAAGGTATACTTGCCTTAGAGGCGGTCCAACGAAGGTTCACTAGCGATCCCTGGGAAGAGAGGGTTGTCCTATGAGGAGAGATTGAGTAGAATGGCCCTATACTCTATGGAGATTAGAAGACTGTGAGGTGGTCTCATTGAAACATATAAAATTCTTACAGGGTTTGACAGGGTAGATGCTGAGAGGATGTTTTCCCCTGGCTGGCAAGTCTAGAACTAGGTGTCACAGTCTCAGGATAAGGGCTCGGCCATTCAGGACTGAGATGAGAAATTTCTTCACTCAAAGGGTTATGAATCTTTGGAATTCTCTGCCGCAGAGGGCTGTGGAGGCTCAGTCATTGAGTATATTTAAGGCTGCGATCGATAGCTATTTGGACTCTCGGGGAATCAAGGGATATGGGGATCGGGCGGGAAAGTGGAGTTGAGGTTGAAGATCAGCCATGATCGTATTGAATGGCAGAGCAGGCTCGAGGGGTCGAATGACCAACTCCTGCTCCTATTTCTTATGTTACTTATGTTTCTTATGTCATTCTATTGCATCTGTGAGTCTCTCTTTCTCTATCGAGCTGGCTATGTATATGTCTATTAATCTGTCTATCTATCTGTACATCTCTCTGCTTATCCCTATCTCCTCCTGTCTCTATCTCTCCATCCATTATCCCTTCGCCGATGTATCTATCGAGCTCTCTATCTCAAACTATCTCTCCCCATTCATAGCTCTGTCTGTAGGCTCGGAGGGCGAATTTCAAGAGCCGCATTCAGGTAAACTTTATACAGTGTGGTTGGGAACAGAGAGAGCCGTGTGTGCCCATGGTGGGAGAGAGAAAGAGGAAAGACTTTAGTGATTATATACCTATCGGATTTGTGGATTGTCTCTAATCAGGGATGTTTTATAAACTTCAGAAAGTGTATTAAGCTGAGAGAAGGACTCAGGGTACCTTAGGGAAGGAAACCTGTCACCCTTACTCGGTCTGCCCTATATGTGACTTCAGTCCCACACCAACGTGTTTTACACGCATATATATAACATGCACACACATATATATCACACACACACAGATATATATCTCAGACACACACATAGATATATATCACACACACATATATGTATATATATCACACACACACACACACATATATCTCAGACACACACACATAGATATATATCACACACACATATATGTATATATATATCACACATACACAGATATATATCTCAGACACACGCACATAGATATATATCACACACGCACATATATATCTCAGACACACACACATAGATATATATCACACACGCACATATATATCTCAGACACACACACACATATATATATCTCAGACACACACACATAGATATATATCACACACACACATATATATCTCAAACACACACACATAGATATATGTCACACAGAGACACATATATAAGAATTGTGACTCTGCACGATCTGTAAGGGCCTAAGTGCTAACCGCTGTTTAATGTTCCTGGTATTTCTCTCCCTCTCAGAGTGTCCCAAGGTCCTGATCGATATTGTCTTTCTGATCGACGGTTCAGGCAGCGTGACACCAAGTGATTTTTCTGAAATGCAAAGCTTCATGGTAGCGATTATGAAGAAATTCAACAACAAGCAGACACAGGTAATCACAGCGACCGAAGGAGGCCATTCAGCCCCTCGTGTGCGTGCTGGTGCTAGATCCCATCGAAGAACTGTCTAAACTAATCCCATTTCCCTGCTCTGTTCCCATATCCTCACATGTTGGCGAAAGAAACAGAGGGGTAGATGAGGAGAGCATAAGAATTCGGAGCAGGAGTCGGCCATACAGGCCATACGAGCCTGCTCCGCCTTTCAATAAGATCATGGCTGATCTTTTACCTCATCTCCACTTTCCCGCCCGATCCCCATATCCCTCGATTCCATTAGAGTCCAAAAATCTTTCAATCTCAGCCTTGAATCTACTCGACGACTGAGCATCCACAGCCCTCTGGGGCAGAGAATTCCAAAGATTCACCACCCTCTGAGTGAAGAAATTCCTCCTCATCTCAGTCTTAAATGGCCAACCCCTTATCCTGAGACTGTGCCCCCTAGTTCTAGCCTCCCCAGCCAGGGGAAACATCCTCTCAGCATTTACCCTGTCAAGCCCTGTAAGAATTTTGGCCTAGAAAATCGGTGGGCTGCGCCAGCAGTTAGCGCCTAAAGAGGGCACTTAGGGGGTTTAGCGCCACTGGTCACACCTCCCGTGAAATTTAGCAGGGCAGTAATGGTGGCGCTAGCCGTTAGCGCTGCGCTGCCACCGATGACGTCATCGGTGTGCGCAGCGCCCTGCTACCGCCCCGATCGCGATATTTGTGGCACCCCCCCCCCCGCTGGAACGCCAGTCGCAATTCGCGACCGGTTCAGGGGGGCCTACCTGCGGCGGTAGAGGTGCTGAGGTGTGGGGCGGCCATTTTTTTTGCTGGCCGCCTACCAGCACCTCCTCGCGCCGCCGTCCCCGGCCTCCTGAGCCCCCCCCCCCCCCCGCGTTGTGCCGGCTTTGTCCCAAGAGCCCGGCACTTCTCCTCGGTGCTGGGCTCTTTTGCCAGCACTCGCGATATCCGATCGTGCTGCTGCAGGCCCCTCCCCTTTAAGAAGGGGAGGAAGGCCTGCAGCACCGCAGCGCGCCGTGCCACAGCGTGTGGCGCTGCGGCACGTTGCACTGCGATATTCAGTTGCAGCGCCCCAAGAGGGATGCGGGGCGCCTCGAGCAGCGCCCCGCTTCCATTTGGGGCGCTGAAACTGAATATCCGGATGGCGCAAGCGGCTCCATCCGTAGCGGTAATTCCGGCGCCCAGGCGAGCGTGGCGCCCCAAACGGAATTTCTAGGCCTTTATATGTTTCAATGAGAGCACCTCTCATTCTTCTAAACTCCAGAGAGTATCGTCCCAATCTACTCAATCTCTCCTCATAGGACAGCCCTCTCATCCCAGGAACCAATCTAGAATTTTTTCACGCAGCGAGTTGCTGTGATCTGGAATGCGCTGCCTGAAAGGGCGGTGGAAGCAGATTCAATAGTAGCTTTCAAAAGGGAATTGGATAAATACTCGAAGGGGAAGTATTTGCAGGGCTATGGGGAAAGAGCAGGGGAGTGGGATTAATTGGAGAGCTCTTTCAACGAGCCGGCACAGGCATGATGGGTCGAAGGGCCTCCTTCTGGGTTTGTGTGTGTTAATCGATAATCATTGAAAGTATAGTGAAGAGTGAAAAGGATGCGATTGGACTTCAAGCGGACATAGACGGGCTGGTGGAATGGGCGGACACATGGCAGATGAAATTTAACGCAGAATTTAAGAAACAAGGGAGAGAGAAAACAGGGAACTACAGACCAGTTAGTCTGACATCAATAGCTGGGAAAATACCAGAATCTATCATTAAGGACATGGTAACAGGGCACTTAGAAAATAATAATAGGATTGGGCAGAGTCAACACAGATTTATGAAATGGAAATCGTGTTTGACAAATCTGTTGAAGTTTTTTGAGGTTGTAACTAGCAGAATAGATAAGGGGGAACCAGTGGATGTGGTTTATTTGGATTTTCAGAAGGCATTCGATAAAGGGCCACACAAGAGGTTATTAAACAAAATTAGGGCTCATGGGGTTGGCGGTAATACAGTCATAACGCCACAGAAGGAGTGCATTCGGCCCATCGAGTCCGTGCCAGCTCTCTGTAGAGCAATCCAGTCAGTCCCATTCCCCCGCTCTACCCCCGTAGCCCTGCAAGTTTATTTCCCTCAAGTGCCTATCCAGTCTCGCCTTGAAAACATCGAGTGTCTCCGTTTCCACCACTTTCCTCACGTCCCCCCTGTATCTCTTGCCCAAAACCTTAAATCTGTGTCCCCTAGCCCTTCTACTATCAACTAGTGGGAACAGCCTTTCCCCGTCTAGCCTATCTAAACCCGTCATAATCTTGTACACCTCTATCAAATCACCCCTCAACCTCCTTTGCTCTAATGAAAACAAATCCAGCTTCTCCAACCTGTCCTTGTAGCGAAGATCCCCCATCCCAGGAACCATTCTGGTAAATCTCCTCTGCACCCTCTCAAGGGCCTTCGCATCCTTCCTAAAGTGTGGTGACCAGAACTGGATGCAATACTCCAGTTGTGGCCTAACCAGCGCTTTATAAAGGTTCAGCATAACTTCTCTACTTTTGTACGCAATACCTCTATTTATGAAGCCCAAGATCCTATATGCTTTGTTAACCACTTTCTCAATATATCCCGCCACCTTCAGGGACCTATGCACATTAACTCCCAGGTCCCTCTGTCCCTGCACACTCTGTAAAACGGTGCCATTAAGTGTATATTGCCTCTCCCTGTTCCTTCTGCCAAAATGCATCACCTCACACTTCTCTGTATTAAATTTCATCTGCCACTTGTCTGCCCATTCTACTAGCCTTTCTATGGCCTGTTGCAGTCGGTTGATATCATCATCACTGTTTGTCACATCCCCAAGTTTTGGTGTCATCGGCAAATTTAGAAATTCCACTTTGTATTCCAATATCCAGGTCATTTATATATATCAAAAAAAGCACTGGCCCCAGCACTGCCCCTTGTGGAACACCACTGTCTACCATCCTCCAGTCTGAAAAACAGCCATTTACCACAACTCACTGTTTTCTCTCCTTAAGCCAATTCTTTATCCAAACTGCCACTGGCCCACCTATTCCATGAGCCTCAATTTTTTTAACCAGCCTTCTATGTGGTACTTTGTCAAAGGCCTTCCGAAAATCCACGTAGACAACATCCATTGCATTTCCTTCATCGATCCTCCCTGTTACTTCATCAAAAAATTCAATTAGAATAGTCAAACATGATTTTCCTTTTACAAACCCATGTTGGCTCTCCTTAATTAGCTTAAATTTGTCCAAATGCCCGTTAATTTTTTCCTTGATTATTGTTTCAAAAACTTTACCAACCACTGATGTTAAACTGACCGGCCTGTAGTTACGAGGATTGTCCTTACACACTTTCTTGAACAATGGTGTCACATTTGCCACTTTCCAATCCTCAGGCACTTCCCCCGCATCTAGGGAAGATTGGAAAATCATGGCAAGCCCTTCCGCTATCTCCTCCCCCAATTCCCTTAGCAACCTGGGATGCAAGCCATCTGCACCAGCATAGATTGAGGATTGGTTAATGGACAGAAAACAGAGAGTAGGAATAAACGGGTTATTTTCGGGTTGGCAGGCTGTAACTAGTGGGGTACCACAAGGATCAGTGCTTGGGCCTCAGCTATTCACAATCTACATCAATGATTTGGATGAGGGGACCAAATGTAATATATCCAAGTTTGCTGATGATACAAAGCTGGATGGGAACGTAAGTTGTGAGGAGGATGCAAGGAGGCTTCAAGGGGATATAGACAGCCTAAATGAGTGGGCAAGAACATGGCAAATGGAGTATAATGTGACCCAGGTCCCTCTGAACACCAACATTTCCCAAACTCTCACCATTTAGAAAATACTCTATTTTTCCTAGCAAAGTGGATAACTTCACATTTCTCCACATTATATTCCATTTGCCATGTTCTTGCCCACTCACTTACCCAAAAATGACCCGTTTATTCCTACTCTCTGTTTTCTGTACGTACGTTTTGGTAGGAAGAATAGGGAGGTCACTTATTACTGGGAGGGTGCGAGTCCAGGTGGGGTAGAGGAACAAAGGGATCTCAGAGTACAAATACACAAATCACTAAAAGTAGCGACTCAGGTTAACAAGGCCAAAAAAAGCAAACATTAGTGTTTATTTTTAGAGGGAAAGAATTGAAAAGTAGGGAAGTTATGTTAAACCTGTGTCGAACCTTGGTTAGACCACACTTAGCGTACTGCGTACAGTTCTGGTCTCATTATAAAAAGGATATAGATGCACTGGAGAGGGTGCAGAGAAGATTTACAAGGATAACTTACAAGGATGATACCAGAAATACGAGGGTATAAATATCAGGAGAGGATGAACAGGCTGGGTCTCTTTTCTCTTGAAAATAGAAGGCTGAGGGGTGACCTAATAGAGGTCTTTAAAATTATGAGAGGTGTTGATAGAGTGGATACAGTGAGAGTGTTCCCACTTGTGGGGAAGAGCGTAACTAGAGGCCATCAATATAAGATAGTCACCAAGAAATCCAATGGGGAATTCAGAAGAAACTTCTTTACCCAGAGAGTGGTGAGAATGTGGAACTCGCTGCCACAGGGAGTGGTTGAAGCGAATAGTACAGATGCATTTAAGGGGAGGCTGGACAAGCATATGAGGGAGAAGGGAATAGCGGGTTATGCTGATAGAGTTAGATGAGGAGGCTCGAGTGGAGCATAAATGCCGGCATGGACTGGTTGGGCCGAATGGCCTGTTTCTGTGCCGTATATCCGATGTAATCCTGTGTAATTTAACTGATGTTCCTCTTGTGTAGATCGCAGTGGCACAGTTTAGCTCCAAGGTGCGGACAGAGTTCGATTTTATCAAATACAATCAGTCTTCCAACAAGGAAAATCTTGTAAATAACATATGGCAAATTGGACGAGGGACCGACACACCAAGAGGGATCAAATATGTAGCGTGAGTATCGGAGAAACATTTCCTTTGTCAACAACTTATGCAGCACCTCTGGTGGAGAAAACCGTCCCATGGCGTTTCACAAGAGCCTTAAGCAGACAAACAATTGTGGGGCTCAGTCCCACACCGGGCGAGATCGGCTGACTGAGCACTAGGCCCGGACTGGAGCCCGGGCCTTTCCTGCTCTGTGTGTGTGTGTCTGGGGGGAGGGACTCAGTCACACACCGGGCGAGATCGGCTGACTGAGCACTAGGCCCGGATTGGAGCCTAGGCCTTTCCTGCTCTGTGTGTGTGTGTCTGGTAGGGGCTCAGTCCCACACCGGGCGAGATCGGCTGACTGAGCACTAGGCCCGGGTTGAAGCCTGGGCCTTACCTGCTCTGTGTGTGTGTGATGAAATATGCCATTCATCAGGCACTGTATTCCCTGTGTTTAGTTTAGTTTCAGTTTCATTTCCTTACCTGTATTGTATTGTGTGTAGGGCTCCGCCCATACCTGGCCCCTACTTAAGCAAGCCCCAGCGTGTCTCACAGCAGTACAGCAGATCTCTGGATGAGAGACACTTCTCCAATGTGTATTACTTTCTGAGTTAATAAAAGCCTTGCTTTGTTCCGTTAACGTCGAGTCTCGGATTCATTGAGGCACATCAATTTTATTAACTCAATTTTCAACGCAATGGACCAACTCTTGAAACCCGAACGTTTGGATTTGGACCCACATGCTTCGGACGCATCGGCACGATTCGGACACTGGTTTAAGTGTATGGAATTCTTCCTGGACAATTCCGCAGCCATCACAGGCGCTACGGACGCTGAGAGTATGAAACTCGGAATCCTGCGGAATTGGGTAAGCCACCGGGTTTACCCCCTCATCCGAGACGCCGACACGTACCCGGCCGCCTGCAACATCCTAAAGGCGCATTACCAGCAGCCTACGAACGAGGTGTACGCTAGGCATCTGCTCGCTACTCGCACACAGCGACCTGGGGAATCACTGGATGAGTTCCTAGTCACCCTGAAAACGCTTGGCAAAGACTGCAAGTGCCAAGATGTAAAAGCCGCAGTGTACACTGACGAGCTTGTTCGTGATGCCTTTATCGCAGGCCTCAGCTCCACTTACACCCGGCAGAGACTACTGGAAAAAACGGGATTGGACCTGAAACAGGCTGTGGACACAGCACGATCCCTGGATGTGGCCCAGAGAAACTCGGACGCCTACTCTTCGGCCCGCGCCGCCCACGCCGCCACGTGTGCACCAAGGGCGCCGCCATCTTGGAAGGCATCTTCCCTGCCCGGCAGCCCGACACCGTCGGGGCCCCGCTCTCCCCCCAGAAGCCCTACGACAGCCGCGATGCGTCGGGGCCCCAACTGCTACTTCTGCGGGCAGCCGAAGCACATCAGAAACCTGTGCCCGGTGAAAGGCACCACCTGCTTTAAGTGCGGTAAGAAGGGGCACTTCGAGAAGGTGTGCAGAGGGAACCCCGCTGGAAAACCCGCCACCGCCGCGTGTGCGCCGTGGGAGCGGCCATCTTGGACGCCATCTTGCCCGACCTCTTGGGGTCCGCCATCTTGTGAGCAGACAGCGTGGACGCCGTCTTGTCTCGATCAGGGCCCTACAGTGGCATCGGTCACAGTGGACCAGACCAGACCGCACCCGCTATCCAAATCAATGGTGGACATCGAGGTAAACGGGTGCGGGGTTAAATGTTTAATTGACAGTGGAAGCACGGAGAGTTTTATCCACCCTGAACTAGCACAACAACTCTCTCTAACGGTGGTCCCTGCTCGGGGCACCATCTCTATGGCTGATAAAACCCAGACATCGACCATTATGGGTTACTGCGCGGTACAATTGTCCGTAAACGGAACTGTATACGATAATTTTAAATTACTAATCATGAAGAATCTATGTGCGAGCGTGATCTTGGGCCTGGATTTCCAGTGCCACCACCAAAGCATCACGCTCAATTACGGTGGGTCCCAGCCGCCCCTCACAGTGTGCGGTCTGGCTACCCTGAAGGTAAAGCCGCCTTCGCTATTCGCGAACCTTACTCCCAACTGCCGGCCAATAGCGACCAAAAGCAGGAGGTACAGCTGGGAGGACAGGCGGTTTATCGCGACCGAGGTAGACAGGCTCCTGAAGGAGCGCATTATCGAACGCAGCAACAGCCCGTGGCGCGCCCAAGTGGTGGTGGTGAGGGGTAGCGAGAAGAAGCGGATGGTGATAGATTATAGCCAGACGGTTAATCTATACACCCAGCTAGACGCCTACCCGCTACCCCGCATATCCGAGATGGTGAACCAAATCGCCCAATACCAGGTGTTCTCCACCATCGACCTCAAGTCAGCATACCACCAGCTCCCTATCAGACCAGAGGACCGCCCGTACACCGCCTTCGAGGCGAACGGACGCCTCTACCAATTCCTCAGAGTCCCCTTTGGGGTGACGAATGGGGTCTCGGTCTTCCAGAGGGAGATGGACCGCATGGTCGATGACCACCACTTGCAGGCAACCTTCCCCTACCTCGACAACGTCACCATCTGCGGTCACAACCAGCAGGATCACGACTCGAACCTCGAGAGGTTCCTGAAAACTGCACAAAAACTCAACCTCACTTACAACGAGGACAAGTGCGTTTTCAACACCACGCGCCTCTGCATACTAGGCAGCGTGGTGGAGAATGGGGAAATCGGACCAGACCCCGACCGATTGCGCCCCCTACGGGAGCTCCCCCTGCCCAACACTCCCAAAGCCCTGAAAAGGTGCCTGGGGTTATTTTCTTATTATGCCCAATGGGTCCCCAACTACTCCGGCAAAGCCCGCCCCCTCTTGAAAGCATCCTCTTTTCCGCTCTCTGCTGAGGCCCACGCCGCCTTCAAAAGCATTAAGTGGGATATTGAGCGGGCCACGCTACAGGCAGTGGACGAGAACACTCCCTTTCAAGTGGAAAGTGATGCGTCTGACTTTGCCTTGGTGGCCACCCTCAACCAGGCGGGGCGGCCCGTAGCTTTCTTCTCGAGGACCCTCCAAGGGCCCGAGATCAGACACTCCTCCATGGAAAAGGAGGCCCAAGCCATCGTGGAGGCAGTGCGCCACTGGCGGCACTACCTAGCCGGCAAACGCTTCACCCTACTTACTGTCCAGCGGTCGGTAGCGTTTATGTTCAATAATAAACAGAGGGGGAAGATTAAAAATGATAAGATTCTTAGGTGGCGGATCGAGCTCTCCACCTTCGAGTATGACATCATTTACCGGCCAGGGGCCCTTAACGAATCCCCCGACGCCCTCTCACGAGGGATGTGTGCCAGCGCCACCGGGGATCGGCTACAGACCCTCCACAACGACCTCTGCCACCCAGGGGTCACACGGCTGTTCCACTTCATAAAGTCCCGCAACTTACCCTACTCGATTGAGGAAGTTCGGTCTCTGACCAGGAACTGCCGCACTTGCGCTGAGTGCAAGCCTCGGTTCTACCGCCCAGAGAGAGCCCACTTAATCAAAGCTACACGGCCCTTTGAGCGGCTCAGCTTAGATTTCAAGGGCCCCCTCCCGTCAGTCGACCGCAATGTTTACTTCCTGAACATTGTGGACGAATACTCCCGTTTCCCATTCACCTTCCCCTGCCCAGACATGACCAGCGCCACGGTCATTAAATGCCTCAACAGCCTGTTCTGCCTGTTCGGTATGCCGAGCTACATCCATACGGAGGATAGGGGGCGTCCTTCATAAGTGAAGAGCTACGCCAGTACATGCTGTCCAGGGGGATCGCCACGAGCCGTACCACCAGCTACAACCCCCAGGGTAACGGCCAGGTGGAGCGAGAGAACGGGACAGTATGGAAAGCAGTCACTCTAGCTCTAAGGACCAAGGGCCTCCATATCTCCCGCTGGCAGGAAGTCCTCCCAGATGTGCTCCATTCGATACGGTCGCTATTGTGTACTGCCACTAATGCCACGCCTCATGAACGAATGTTTGTCTTTCCCCGGAAATCCACCTCAGGCGTATCCATGCCATCATGGCTCTCCACCCCAGGTCCGGTATTTGTACAAAGGCATGTGAGGGGCCACAAGACGGACCCCCTCGTGGAGTCAGTGCACCTACTTCACGCCAACCCCCAATACGCGTATGTCCGGCACGCCGACGGAAGGGAGGACACCGTGTCCATAAAAGACGTCGCCCCAGCCGGCAACGACAACAACCACGACAACAACAGCAACAACGATCACAGCAATTCTTACCCACCCACTATCCTTTCACCACCCCCGGAAGAACATCGACCAACGGTGCCCCCACCAACTACCCCTTCAACAACCCTGGCGGCGCCCCCGGCAGAGACCCAGGAGGCCACCGGGGACACCCAGCCGACACCCGCGGCACCACAACAGCTACGTCGGTCACAGAGGACTATCAAACCCCCGAACAGACTAAATCTGTAGAAGGGGTGAATGTGATGAAATATGCCATTCATCAGGCACTGTATTCCCTGTGTTTAGTTTAGTTTCAGTTTCATTTCCTTACCTGTATTGTATTGTGTGTAGGGCTCCGC
Organism: Somniosus microcephalus; assembly: GCF_052327205.1. Classification (NCBI taxonomy): domain Eukaryota; kingdom Metazoa; phylum Chordata; class Chondrichthyes; order Squaliformes; family Somniosidae; genus Somniosus; species Somniosus microcephalus. The sequence continues at coordinate 62,958,384 of NW_028225179.1, read as the reverse complement.
CCATACCTGGCCCCTACTTAAGCAAGCCCCAGCGTGTCTCACAGCAGTACAGCAGATCTCTGGATGAGAGACACTTCTCCAATGTGTATTACTTCCTGAGTTAATAAAAGCCTTGCTTTGTTCCGTTAACGTCGAGTCTCGGATTCATTGAGGCACATCAGTGTGTGTGTCTGGGAGGGGCTCAGTCCCACACGGGGTGAGAACGGCGGACTGAGCACTAGGCCCGGAATGAAGCCTGGGCCTTGCTGCTCTGTGTGTGTGTCTGGGGGGAGGGGCTCAGTCCCACACCGGGCGAGATCGGCTGACTGAGCACTAGGCCTGGATTGGAGCCTGGGTCTTTCCTGCTCTGTGTGTGTGTCTGGGGGGAGGGGCTCAGTCCCACACCGGGCGAGATCGGCTGACTGAGCACTAGGCCCAGATTGGAGCCTGGGCCTTGCTGCTCTGTGTGTGTGTCTGGGGTGGGGCTCAGTCCCACACCGGGCGAGATCGGCTGACTGAGCACTAGGCCTGGATTGGAGCCTGGGTCTTTCCTGCTCTGTGTGTGTGTCTGGGGGGTGGGGCTCAGTCCCACACCGGGCGAGATCGGCTGACTGAGCACTAGGCCTGGATTGGAGCCTGGGTCTTTCCTGCTCTGTGTGTGTGTCTGGGGGGAGGGGCTCAGTCCCACACCGGGCGAGATCGGCTGACTGAGCACTAGGCCCGGAATGAAGCCTGGGCCTTGCTGCTCTGTGTGTGTGTCTGGGGGGAGGGGCTCAGTCCCACACCGGGCGAGATCGGCTGACTGAGCACTAGGCCCGGATTGGAGCCTGGGCCTTTCCTGCTCTGTGTGTGTGTCTGGGGGGAGGGGCTCAGTCCCACACCGGGCGAGATCGGCTGACTGAGCACTAGGCCTGGATTGGAGCCTGGGTCTTTCCTGCTCTGTGTGTGTGTCTGGGGGGAGGGGCTCAGTCCCACACCGGGCGAGATCGGCTGACTGAGCACTAGGCCCGGATTGGAGCCTGGGTCTTTCCTGCTCTGTGTGTGTGTCTGGGGGGAGGGGCTCAGTCCCACACCGGGCGAGATCGGCTGACTGAGCACTGGGCCTGGATTGGAGCCTGGGTCTTTCCTGCTCTGTGTGTGTGTCTGGGGGGTGGGGCTCAGTCCCACACCGGGCGAGATCGGCTGACTGAGCACTGGGCCCGGATTGAAGCCTGGGCCTTTCCTGCTCTGTGTGTCTGGCGAGCGACTCAATGAATTTGTTTGATTACAGGGACAACATATTCATACCGTCCGCAGGGGCACGAAACGGAGCCAAACGGATCCTGATCACAATCACTGACGGAGAATCTAATAATAGAAATTTCGGACCAGCCATTGACGCGGCGAACCGGAAAAAGATCCAACGTTACGCGATCGGGGTGAGCTCAGTGAATTCTTTGCTCTGTGTGTTGCCGCTAATTATTTCTCAAACCTCTCCGCCTCTCTCTCTCACCTCCCTCGAGTCCCTCCTTAAAACCCACCTCTTTGACCAAGCTTTTAGTCACCTGTCCCCACATTGCCTCGATTTTAAAATTCTCGTCCTTGTTTTCAAATCCCTCCAGGGCCCTCGCCCCCTCCCTATCTCAGTAACCTCCTCCAGCCCTACACTCCTCCGAGATCTCTGCGCTCCTCCAATCCTTGCCTCTTGAGCATCCCCTGATTTTCACCGCTCCACCATTGGTGGCCGAGCCTTCAGCTGCCTGGGCCCCGAGCTCTGGAATTCCCTCCTTAAACGTTTCTACCTCTCCCTCCTCCATTAAGACACTCCTAAAAACCTAACTCTTTGACCACGCTTTAGGTCACCTGTCCTAATATCTTCTTGTCTGGCTCAGTGCCAACTTTTGTTTGTCTCTAAATTGTCAGACGGCTTGTCCAACACCCAGTCCTGGGTGAGCAGAAATTTCCTCCAACTAAATTGGGAAGACCGAAGCCATTGTCTTTGGTCCCCACCACAAACTCCGTTCCTGAGCCACCGACTCCATCCCTCTCCCGAACATCTGTCTGAGGCTGAACCACACTGTTCGCAACCTTGGTGTCATATTTGACCCTGGAATGAGCTTCCGACCACATAGCCGTAGTGTAACTAAGACCACCTATTTCCCCCTCCGTAACATCGCCCGTCTCCGCCCCTGCCTCAGCTCATCCGCTGCTGAAACCCTCATCCATGCCTTTGTTACCTCTAGACTTGACTATTCCAACACACTCCTAGCTGGCCTCCCACATTCCACCCTACGTAAACTTGAGGTGATCCAAAACTCGGCTGCCCGTGTCCTAACTCGCACCAAGTCCCGTTTGCCCTTCACCCCTGTGCTCGCTGACCTACATTAGCTCCCGGTTAAGCAGCGCCTCGATTTCAAAATTCTCAATCCTGGTTTGCAAATTCCTCAATGGCCTCACCCCTCCCTATCTCTGTAATCTCCTTCAGCCCCACAACCGCCCGAGGTATCTGCGCTCCTCTAATTCTGGCCTCTTGAGCAACCCTGATTATAATCGCTCAAACTTTGGTGGCCGTACCTTCTGTTACCTAGGCCCGAAGCACTGGAATTCCCTCCCTAAACCTCTCCACCCCTCTTTCCTTTAAGACGCTCCTTAAAACCTACCTCTTTGATCAAGCTTTTAGTCACCTGCCCTAATTTCTCCTTATGTGGCTCAGTGTCAAATGTTGTTTGATAATCGCTCCTGTGAAGCACCTTGGGATGTTTTACTACATTAAAAGCGCTGTTTAAATGCAAGTTGTTGTTGTTTTTGTTGTTAAAGGCACTACATAAATTCAAGTTGTTTGCCCCTTAACAAGCCTCCCATGGGGCACTTTATCCGGTGCCTTCTGCTAATCCATATATTCTACATCTACCTCTATAAGCCTCCTGTGAGGCACTTTATACGGTGCCTTCTGCTAGTCCATATACTCCACATCTACCTCTAACAACCCTCCCATGGGGCACTTTATTCAGTGCCTTCTGCTAGCCTATATAGTCCACATCTACCTCGAACAAGCCTCCTGTGATGTATTTTATCCAGTGTGTTCTGCTAGTCCATATACACTACATCTACCTCTAACAAACCTCCCATGGGGCAATTTGTCTGGTGCCTTCTGCGAGTCCATATACTCCACATCTACCTCTAACAAACCTTCCATAAGGCACTTTATCCGGTGCCGTCTGCTAGTCCATATACTCCACAGCTACTACATGTGTCAATTTTTTTCTGATAAGGCACCTTTCACTATGTTGAAGGGTGTGATATCAATGTAAGTTGTTGGTGAAGAGTTATGGGATGTTTCCCAGACGTGGCTCACGACCCTGCATGAACGTTGACCCTTGACTTATTTGCTTCCAAAGGTTGGCTCCGCCTTCTTCTATCCAAGTGCAAGGGGAGAGCTCGACATAATTGCCACCAAAAAGCAGAACGTGTTTCAAGTGAGCAACTTCCAGGCCCTGGACAGCATTCAAAATGAACTGCAGGAGAAGATCTTTGCAATTGAAGGTACGGCAAGCTTCATCTTTGAATCCATTCTCGGGATGTGTGGGCAAGGCTGGACATTTACTGCCCGTCCCTAGATGCCCCTCGAGATGGTGGTGCTGAGCTGTGTCAGCCAGTGGCTCAGTCGGTAGCACCCTCGCCTCTGAGTCAGAAGGTTGTGAGTTCAAGTCCCTACTCCAAAGACACGAGCACAAAAAATCTAGGCCGATGCTCCCAGTGCAGTATCGAGGGAGCACCGCTCCATGAGACGTTAAAGCGAGGCCCCGTCTGCTCACTCAGGCGGGCGTAAAAGATCCCATGGCACTATTTTGAAGAAGAGCAGGGGTGTTCTCCCCCGATGTCCTGGGGTAATATTTATCCCTCAACCAACATAACAATGGCGCTGATGAAGATGGCTGCCGTCCTTGCGGGCTCCGTGCGTACCTTTGCTGCTTGGTGCGCTCGGCTCATTAAGAAAAAAGCATTTCACTGACTGGATTTCACTTGTTGTATTTGGTTATGTGACAAATAAAATTGAAAAAAAAAATTGAACAAAAACAGATTACATCAGAATTAGGAGCAGGAGTAGGCCATATGGCCCCTCGAGCCTGCTCTGTCGTTCAATATGATCATGGCTGATCTTCTACCCCAACTCCGCCTGATCCCCATATCTCCTTGATTACCTTGTCATTATCACACTGCTGTTTGTGGGAGCTTGCTGTGCGCAAATTGGCTGCTGCGTTTCCTACATTACAACAGGGACTGCACTTCAAAAGTAATTCATTGGCTGTGAAGCGCTTTGGGACATCCTGAGGTGGTGAAAGGCGCTACAGAAATGCAAATCTCCCTTCTTGAACTGCTGTAGTCCGTGTGGTGATGGTACTCCCACGGTGCTGTTAGGGAGGGAGTTCCAGGATTTTGACCCAGTGACGATGAAGGATTGGCGATATATTTCTAAGTCAGGATGGTGTGTGACTCGGAGGGGAACTTGGAGGTGGTGGTGTTCCCATGCGCCTGCTGCCCTTGTCCTTCTAGGTGGAAGAGGTTGCGGGTTTGGGAGGTGCTGCTGAAGAAGCCTTGGCTAGTTGCTGCAGTGCATCTTGTAGATGGTACACACTGCAGCCACGGTACGTCGGTGGTGGAGGGAGTGAATGTTGAAGGTGGTGGATGGGGTGCCAGTCAAGCGGGCTGCTTTGTCCTGGATGGTGTTGAGCTTCTTGAGTGTTGGAGCTGCACTCATCCAGGCAAGTGGAGAGTATTCCATCACACTCCTGACTTGTGCCTTGTAGATGGTGGAAAGGCTTTGGGGAGTCAGGAGGTGAGACACTCGCCGCAGAATACCCATCTACAAAATGTGCTAATTGAGGGAAGAAGTGGTTAGGAATATAGTAACAGGGGGAGGCCATTCAGCCCCTCAAGCCTGTTGAGCCATTCAATCAGATCATGGTTGATGTGCATCTTGGCTCCACATACCGCCATACCCTTATCCAACAAAAATCGATCCATCTCAGTCCTGGAAGCTCCAAATGAACCTCTCCTCATAACTGAACCCTTTTAGCCCCGGTATCATTCTGGTGAATCTACGCTGCTCCCCTTCCAAGGTCAATGTATCCTTCCTGAGGTGCAGGGCCCAGAACTGAACACAGTAACTCCAGGTGGGGTCTGACCAGAGCTCTGTACAACTCCAGCATAACTTCCTCCCCTTTGTATTCCAGCTCACTCGAGATAAAGGACAACATTCCATTTTGGTAGGAAGAATGAGGAGAGGCAATAGAAACTAAAGGGTACACTGTTAAAGGGGGTGCAGGATCAGAGAGACCTGGGGGTATATGTGCACAAATCATTGAAGGTGGCAGGGCAGGTTGAGAAAGCGGTCAAAAAAGCATACGGGATCCTGGGCTTCATAAATAGGCGTAGATTACAAAAGCAAGGAAGTTATGATGAATCTTTATAAAACACTGGTTCGGCCTCAACTGGAGTATTGTGTCCAATTCTGGGCACCACACTTTAGGAAGGATGTGAAGGCCTTAGACAGGGTGCAGAAAAGGTTTACTAGAATGGTTCCAGGGATGAGGGACTTCAGTTACGAAGGTAGACTGGAGAAGCTGGGGTTGTTCTCCTTAGAGCAGAGAAGGTTGAGAGGCAACAGAAGGCATGGCCACCAAAGGTTGAGCGATTAAAATGAGGGATGCTTAAGAGACCAGAATTGGAGGAGCGCAGATATCTCAGAGGGGTTGTGGGGCTGCAGGAGTTTACAGAGACAGGGAGGGCCATGGAGGGGTTGAAAACAAAGATGAGAACTTTGAAATCGAGGCGTTGCCGGACCGGGAGCCAATATAGGTCAGCGAGCACAGGGGGTGATGGGTGAACGGGGCTTGGTGCGATTTAGGACACGGGACAGCAGAGTGTTGGATGACCTCAAGTTTGCGTAGGGTGGAATGTGGGAGGCCGGCCAGGAGTGCGTTGGAATAGTCAAGTCCAGAGGTAACAAAGGCATGGATGAGGGTTTCAGCAGCGGATGAGCTGAGGCAGGGGCGGAGACGGGCGATGTTACGGAGGTGGAAAAAGGCGGTCTTAGTGATATCGCAGATGTGTGGTCGGAAGCGCATCTCGGGGTCAAACACAACACCAGGGCTGTGAACAATCTTTGGAACAGTGAGGGAGACAGAGAGGTCAGAGTGGGGAGTGGAGCGGAGAATTAAAATGACAGGCGAGCGGAAGCTGAGGGTCACCCTTGCGGACTGAACGGAGGCGTTCAGCAAAGCGGTCGCCCAATCTGCGTTTGGTCTCCCCAGTGCCTACTGTATTCGCTGCTCCCGATGCAGTCTCCTCTACATTGGGGAGACTAAAGGCAGGTTGGGTGATCTCTCGCATGGACGTACAAGATCACACGGCCACTATTGGAAGAAGAGCAGGGGGGGGTACGCCCAATATTTATCCCTCCACCGTGCATCACTAAAAAAACAGATGGTCTGGTCATTCATCTCATTGCTGTTTGTGGGAGCTTGCTGTGGACAAATTGGCTCCCATTGTTCCTACATTACAACAGTGCCTGCTCTTCAGAGAGTGATGCGTGGGCTGTGAAGCACTTTGAACATAAGAAATAATAGCAGGAATAGGCCATACAGCCCCTCGAGCCTGCTCCACCATTCAATAAGATCACGGCTGATCATTGACCTCATCTCCACTTTCCCGCCCGATCTCCATATCCCTTGATTCCCCTACAGTCCAAAAATCTATCGATCTCAGCCTTGAATATACTCAAAGTCTCAGCATTCACAGCCCTCTGGGGCAGAGAATTCCAAAGATTCACCACCCTCTGAGTGAAGAAATTCCTCCTCATCTCAGTCTTAAATGGCCGACCCCTTATCCTGAGACTCTGCCCCCTCGTTCTAGACTCTCCAGCCAGGGGAAACAACCTTTCACCATCTACCCTGTCAATCCCCTTCAGAATCTTGTATGTTTCAATGCAATCACCTCTCATTCTTCTAAACTCCAGAGAGTATTAGGCCCATTCTACTCAATCTCTCATCATAGGACAGCCCTCTCATCCCGGGAATCAATCTAGTGAACCTTCGTTGCACCGCCTCCAAGGCAAGTATATCCTACCTTAGATAAGGAGACCAAAACTGTGCACAGCACTCCAGGTGTGGTCTCACCAAGGCCCTGTACAACTGTAGCAAGACTTCCTTACTCTTATACTCCAACCCCCTTGCGCTTTGGGATGTCCTGAGGCCATGAAAGGCGCTGGAGAAATGGGAGCCCGATCTTCTTATTCGTTAATTACCCGCTCCTGTCTTTTCTCTTTCAGGAACGCATGGGGCTGGAGCGATAAGCTCGTTCCAGTTGGAGATGGCGCAAGAAGGATTCAGCGCCCTTGTCACCTCCGTGAGTACCGGCGGTTAAAAGGAGAAAGATTCGCAGCCGCTCCGCTGACCCGGTCACCGCTGCTGGTGAAACCACAGCGAGAAATAACTGAGGTGAAGCGTCTTCGCGCGAGTGCGTGCAGGGGGCGTCACACTCCCAGTGTCACACTCCCAGTGTCACACCTCAGGCATTATGTCAAGTGTCACACGGGCCGAATAGCCTCATAGAAACATAGAAACATAGAAAAATAGGAGCAGGAGTAGGCCATTCTGCCCTTCGAGCCTGCTCCGCCATTCAATGTGATCATAGAAACATAGGAACATAGAAGATAGGAGCAGGAGTAGGCCATTCGGCCCCTCGAGCCTGCTCCGCCATTCAATGAGATCATGGCTGATCATCCAAATTCAGTACCCTGTCCCTGCCTTCTCCCCATATCCCTTGATCCCTTTAGTCTTAAGAAATATATCCAACTCCTTCTTGAATATATTTAATGAACTGGCCTCCACCACCCTCTGTGGCAGAGAATTCCACAGGTTCACCACTCTCTGGGTGAAGAAATTCCTCCTCATTTCAGTCCTAAATGGCTTACCCCTTATCCTTAGACTATGACCCCTGGTTCTGGACTCCCCGGCCATTGGAAACATCCTCCCTGCATCTAGTCTGTCCAGGCCTGACAGAGTTTTATAAGTTTCGATGAGATCCCCTCTCAATCTTCTAAACTCCAGTGAGTATAAGTCAATCGACACAATCTCTCCTCATACGTCATTCCTGCCATCCCAGGTATCAGCCTGGTGAATCTTCGCTGCACTCCTTCCATGGCAAGAACGTCCTTCCTCAGATCATGGTTGATCCTCTATCTCAATACCATATTCCCGCTCTCTTCCCATACCCCATGATGTCTGTTGTGCCTAGAAATCTATCTATCTCCTTTTTAAATATATTCAGAGACTTGGGGCAGGATTTTCATTGGGCCGTGGAGTCAGGATTGGAGGCGTGTGGGGGGTTAAAATCCCGATATCAGGGGTCCCGACCCCATCCCGCCCCCAACCCGCCTCCATGCCAGTTTCAAAGGAGGTGGGTACCCGCCCTGCACTGGAACCCGCCTACCCGAGGCGGGAAGGGATTAGTGCCAATTAACTGCCTGTTAACAGGTAGTTAACAGGCAGTTTTTAGCCTAATCCCTATTTTTAATGCTGAAGTGTGGGATTCCCGACGGCTCCAAACCACGCCAAGTTTGCGAGGCGGGCCGTCGGGTTGAAGGACTTGGAGGGGTCGAGATGTCAGCGTTCAGGTGAGTGATGTGTGCATGAGTGCAAAGGTAAGTGTGTTTGGTGTGTCTAAAGTGTTTAAAGAAGTTTAAATTACCTTTTCTTACCTTTTCAGCGTTCCTTACTTTAGGACTCGGGAGTCCCTCATCTCACCGGCACAGAAAGCAGAATGGCTGCGAACTGTCAAAAGTGACAGCCTGCAGCTTTCTGTGCAGGAGAGATTTCTAACTGAGTCTGTGGAGAAGAACTCGGGGTAGAAGTTTGACAGCTTCAAACAGCTGTGAAACGCTGATATTTCAGCTGTCAAAACCTCTTGACAGAAGAAATTTCAGTCTGTGATGTCACCTGTTGGCGGGTGGCCCTTAATTGGCCTGCTGAGCCCGCTGGGCGGGCTCAACAAGGTCAATCAAGTTAAAATCGCGCGGATTGGCCACATCTCAATGGAGGCGGGACTACAACCCTGAAAGTTGTAGTCCCGCCTCTAACCCGACTCCTGAATGAAAATCCAGCCCTTGGCCTCCACAGCCTTCTGTGGTAGAGAATTCCACAGGTTCACCATCCCCTAAGTGAAGAAATTTCTCCTCATCTCAATCCTAATTGTCCTTCCCGTATCCTGAGACTGTGACCCCTCGTTCTGGACCCCCCAGCCATGGGAAACATCCTCCCTGCATCATTGAGATCCCCTCTCATTCTTCTAAACTCTAGTGAATACAGTCCTAACTCTACTGAATACAGGCCTAACTCTACTGAATACAGGCCTAACTCTACTGAATACAGACCTAACTCTAGTAAATACAGGCCTTCTATGCTGTAACCATTCTGTGATTCACTTCTGCAGCCTAGGTTCGCGAGATTGATTCCCGGGATGAGAGGGCTGTCCTATGATGAGAGATTGTGTAGAATGGGCCGATGCTCTCTGGAGTTTAGAAGAATGAGAGGTGATCTCATTGAAACATACAAGATTCTGTAGCTTAACTCCATCGATCTCAGATTTAAAATGATTAATTCTTCTCAAGGGCAATTAGGGATGGGCACTAAATGCAGGCCTAGCCAGCCAGCGACGCCCACATCCCATCAATGAATAAAAAAATAAAAAATAAATAAAAAAAATTGAGCTGGCATCTACTGATTTTTTAGGGAGAGTTCCACACTTCTACCACCCTTTGTGTGAAGGTGTGTTTCCTAACTTCACTCCTGAACGGCCTGGCTCTGATTTTAAGGTTATGTCCCCCTTTGTCCGAGACTCTTTCAATTCCTTTCATAATCCTGAAAATCCTCAATCAAATCCCTCCATAGCCGTCTATATTCCAGGGAACACAAGCCGTGTTTGTGTAAACTCTCCTCATAACCTAAACCTTGGTGCCCTGGTAACGTTCTGGTGAACCTGCGCTGCTCTCCTTCCATGGCCAATATATCCTTTCTAAGGTGCGGTGCCCAGAACTGGACGCAGTGCTCCAGGTGTGGTCTGGAACCACCCCCCACCCTAGATCTCTGCGCTCCTCCAATTCTGGCCTCTTGTCCATAGCATAGAAGCATAGAAGATAGGAGCAGGAGTAGGCCATTCGGCCCTTCGAGCCTGCTCCGCCATTCAATGAGCTCATGGCTGATCATCCAAAGTTAGTACCCTGCCCCTGCCTTCTCCCCATATCCCTTGATCCCTTTAGCCTTAAAAAATATATCCAATTCCTTCTTGAATATATTTAATGAACTGGCCTCCACCGCCCTCTGTGGCAGAGAATTCCACAGGTTCACCACTCTCTGGGTGAAGAAATTCCTCCTCATTTCGGTCCTAAATGGCTTACCCCTTATCCTTAGACTATGACCCCTGCATCTCCCCCGATTTCCATCGCTCAACCATTGGCGGCCGCGCCTTCAGCCGCCTGGGCCCCCAAGCTCTGGAATTCCCTCCCTAAGTCTCTCCGCCTCTCTCCCTCTCCTCCTTTAAGACGCTCCTTTGACCAAGCTGTTGGTCACCTGTCCCTAATATCTCCTGATGCGGCTCGCTGTCAATTTTTGTTTGATAATCTCTCCTGTGAAGCACCTTGGGACGTTAAAGGCGATAGATAAATGCAAGTTGTTGTTGTTTCTTCCTCATTGCATTTTAGGAGGCGGTTGTCCTGGGAGCTGTTGGGGCCTATGATTGGTCAGGGGGACTAGCCGAGTTCAAGGGAGGAGTCAGCAACTTTATCAACTTGACGGCAAGCCACACGGATATGAAGGACGCCTACTTGGGTAAGAGAAGGCTTTGCTTTAATTGTAGTTATTCGTGGAGGGAGCTATACTGTGGCGTTCCCCAAGGTTCAGTACGGGGATCGCTGCCATTTTTGATACACATTAGCGGACTTGGGGGCTACAGGGTGCAATTTCGAATTTTGCAGGTGGCACGAGACTCGGAAGTGTAGTGAACAGCGAGGTTAGTGACAGACTTCAAGAGGACGTAGATAGGCTGGTGGAATGGGCGAACAAGCGGCAGATGAAATTCAACGCAGAGAAGCATGAGGTGATACATCTGGGTAGGAAGAATGAGGAGAGACCGTACGCACTAAATGGGGCAATGTTAAAGGGGGTGCAAGAACAGGGATACCTGGGGCTGCTTGTGCACAAATCACTGAAGGTGGCAGGACAGGTTAACAAAACAGTTAATAAAGCAAATAGGATCCTGGGCTTTATGAAGAGAGGCATAGAGTACAAACTAAGTTATGATGAAACTTTATAAAACACGAGTTTGGTCTCAGCTGGAGCATTGTGTCCAATTCTGGGCTCCACACTTTAGGAAGGGCGTGAAGGCTTTGGAGAGGGTACAGAATAGATTTACAAGAATGGTACCGGGGATGAGGGACTTCAGTTACATAGAGAGACTGGAGAAGCTGGGACTGTTCTCCTTAGAGCAGAGACGGTTAAGGGGAGATTGACCAGAATGGGACCAGGGATGAGAAACTTCAGTTATGTGGAGAGACTGGAGAAGCTGGGATTGTTATCTTTAGAGCAGAGAAGATAAGAAGAGATTTGATAGATGTGTTCAAAATCACGAGGAGTCTGGACAGAGTAAATAAGGAATTTAGTACTGCCCCTCCGACAGTGAAACACTCCCTCAGTACTGCACCTCCGACGGTGCAGCACTCCCTCAGTACTGCACCTCCGACAGTGCAGCGCTCCCTCAGTACTGCCCCTCCAACAGTGCAGCGCTCCCTCAGTACTGCCCTTCTGACAGTGCAGCGCTCCCTCAGCACTGCCCCCCCTACAGTGCAGTGCTCCCTCAGTGCTGCACCTTCGACAGTGCGGCGCTCCCTCAGTACTGCCCCTCTGACACTGCAGTGCTCCCTCAGCACTGCCCCTCCTACAGTGCAGCGTTCCCTCAGTACTGCCCCTCCAACAGTACAGCGCTGCCTCAGTACTGCCCCTCCGACAGTGCAGCACTCCCTCATTACTGCCACTCCGACACTGCAGCGCTCCCTCAGTACTGCCACTCCGACAGTGCAGCGCTCCCTCAGTACTGCCCCTCCTACAATGCAGTGCTCCCTCAGTACTGCACTTCCGACAGTGTAGCACTCCCTCATTACTGCCCCTCCGACACTGCAGCGCTCCCTCAATACTGCCACTCCGACAGTGCTGTGCTCCCTCAGCACTGCCCCTCCTACAGTGCAGAGCTCCCTTAGTACTGCCCCTCCTACAGTGCAGCACTCCCTCAGTACTGCTCTTCCAACAGTGCGGCGCTCCCTTGGTACTGCCCCTCCGACACTGCAGTGCTCCCTCAGCAATGCCCCTCCTACAGTGCAGCTCTCCCTCAGTACTGCACCTCCGTCAGTGCAGGCCTCCCTCAGTACTGCACCTCCAACTTTTCAGTGCTCCCTCAGTATTGCCTCTCTGACAGTGCGGTGCTCCCTCAGTACTGCCCCTCCGACAGTGCGGCGCTCCCTCAGTACTGCCCCACCAACAGTGTGGCGCTCCCTCAGTACTGCCCCTCCGACAGTGCTGCGTTCCCTCAGTACTGCCCCACCAACAGTGCGGTGCTCCCTCAGCACTGCCCCTCCGACAGTGCGGTGCTCCCTCAGTACTGCCCCACCAACAGTGCGGCACTCCCTCAGTTTTGCCCCTCCGACAGTGCGGTGCTCCGTCAGTACTGCCCCTCCGACAGTGCAGTGCTCCGTCAGTACTGCCCCTCCAACAGTGCGGCGCTCCCTCAGTACTGCCCCACCAACAGTGCGGCACTCCCTCAGTATTGCCCCTCCGACAGTGCGGTGCTCCGTCAGTACTGCTCTTCCAACAGTGCAGCGCTCCCTCAGTACTGACAACCAGGGAGTGTCGGCCTGGATTATGGGGCTCGGGTCCCTGGAGTGGGGCTTGAACCCACGACCTTCTGACTTAGAGGTGAGAGCGAGGGCACCGAGTCCCAGTCGACGCCATAGAGACGTGTTGGGATGCGCGACCATCGACAATCGGGTTTTGATTTGTCTGTTTTCCAGGCTACACAGTAAAAGAAGCCAAAAGAGGATCTGAGGCATACTATGTCACAGGAGCCCCCCGCTACCAGCATAAGGGCAAAATCTTAATTTTCTCCCAGAGCAACCGTGGAGAATTGAGGGAAAGGATTGATGGACAGCAGGTCAGTATTGGCGTGAATGTTGGGTTTCTGATGCATATTGTCCAATACTGCTGGCAGCACCATAGAATCCTTGGTGTCACGGAGTCGTTGATTCATTGTACCATTATCGTCAATCTGTGTCCTCTGGTTACCATCGCTTCAGCCAGTGGAACCAGTTTCTCCTCATTCACTCTGACGAAACCTCATGTAATTTTAAACACCTCTATTAAAACTCCCCTTAACCTTATCCGCTCCAAGGAGAGCAATCCCAGCTTCTCCACATTACTTATTGCCTATTGCCCTTATGTGGGGTATTATAGGCTATTGTCATATATCCTTTGCCTCTAATACACTTTCAAGGACTGGGAAACACTGTAAATATCTGATTAATACTCGTTATTAAATGAGATTGTTAAACACAAGCCCTTACAGACAGTGTTTGTGATTTATAGGAACCAATTTTAACTCACGTACCACGGACTCCTTCAGGAAGTCGCAAGAGTGACATCTGGTCACGATGTTCTGGGTATCATGGGCTTTGGGCAATGTTCCCGTTAAGGTCTTGAGGTCCCACGGAGGCCATTCACCAGCTTCTGTATGGGCCATACTGCGCATGCACCAGCATTTGAATTTTCTGTCCATCTGACCCCGTATGATCGCAATCTCCAAGACCGCCCATTTCCACCTCTGTAACATCGCCCGTCTCCGCCCTTGCCTCAGCTCATCCACTGCCAAAACCCTCATCTGTGCCTTTGTTACCTCCAGACTTGACTGTTCCAATACACTCCTGGCTGGCCTCCCATGTTCTACCCTACATAAACTTGAGGTGATCCAAAACTCGGCTGCCCATGTCCTGACTTGCAACAAGTCCCGTTCGTCCATCACCCCTGTGCTCGTTGACCTACATTGGCTCTCGGTCCGACAACACTTCAATTTTAAAATTCTCATCCTCGTGTTCAAAGCCCTAGTCCCCCTCTCCCTAACTCTGTCAGCTGCTCCAGCCCTACAACCCTCCGTGATCTCTGTGCTCCTCCAATTCTGGCCTCTTGCGCATCCCCCGATTTCCATCGCTCCACCATCGGTGGCTGCACCTTCAGCTGCCTGGGCCCCAAGCTTTGGAATTTCCCCCTCCCCCGAAACCTCTCTGCCTCTCTCTTCATCTTTAAGACGCTCCTTAAAACCGACCTTTTTGACCAAGCTTTTGGTCACCTGTCCCTAGTATCTACTTATGTGACTCGATGTCAAATTTTGTCTGATGTACACTCCTGTGATGCGTCTTGGAATGTTTTATTATGTTAAAGGCGCAATATAAATGCAGATTGCTGTTATTTTTGTCCTGTGATATTCAAAAGCAGGGAAAGACCACACAGTCAGATTGTTTTTACAGGCTAAAATTACAGGTCGGATTTATTTATAGGCATAATATTACACAGATATCGTCTTCTTAGGCAGTCCCTCGGAACCGAGGATGACTTGCTTCCACATTAAAAATGCGTTCTCAGGTGACTAATGAGTCCAATGCGGGACCTACAGTCTCTGTCACAGGTGGGGCAGACGGTGGTTTACGGGGCGGGTGGGTGGGGTGCTACACTTTTTCAAGGCGGCTTTGAGGGTGTCCTTGAAGCATTTCCTCTGCCCACCTGGGGCTCTCTTGCCGTGCCGGAGCGCCGAGTAGAGCGCTTGTTTTGGAAGTCTCGTTTCGGGCATGCTGACAATGTGACCCGTCCATCGGAGCTGATCGAGCGTGGTCAAAGCTTCAATGCTGGGGATGTTGGCCTGAGCGAGAACACTGACGTTGGTGCGCCTATCCTGCCAATGGATTTGCAGGATCTTGCGGAGGCAGCATTGGTGGTACCTCTCCAGTGCTTTGAGGTGCCTGCTGTACATTGTGCATGTCTCTGAGGCATACAGCAGGGCGGGTATTACTACTGCTGTGTAGACCATGAGCTTAGTGCCAGGTTTGAGGTCCTGGTCTTCAAACACTCTCTTCCTCAGGCGACCGAAGGCTGCACTGGCACACTGAAGGCAGTGCTGGACTTCGTCGTCGACGTCTGCCCTTGACCCAGATATAGTGAGGGGGCTACTAGTACAATACTTGACTTTCGCAATACATCAGCAGTCCCCAAAATAGTAAAAGATGCCAAAGGGTTAGCCATTCTTTACACTAGGTTTCCGATGGAAGGCGTTACAGGGCGTGATGACGTCATGGAGCCCATGTGTGACAGCCTCCTCTCCAAATGGCTGTGAGAAGCAGGGCAAAGCGAGGACGCATTCCTTTTGAGATCCACCCAGTGGATCCAGTATGATTTGGATAGGTTGGGTGATTGGGCAGAAGCATGGCAGATGCAGTATAATGTGGATTAATGCGAGGTTATCCACTTTGGTGGCAAAAACAGGAAGACAGATTATTATCTGAACGATAATAGATTGGGAAAAGGGGAAGGGCAACGAGACCTGGGTGTCCTTGTGCACCAGTCGCTGAAGGTAAGCATGCAGGTGCAGCAGGCGGTTAAGAAGGCAAATGGTATGCTGGCCTTCATAGCGAGAGGATTCGAGTACAGAAGCAAGGATGCCTTGCTGCAGTTGTACAGGGCCTTGGTGAGACCACACCTTGAGTATTGTGTGCAGTTTTGGTCGCCTTATCTGAGGAAGGATGTTCTTGCCATGGAGGGAGTGCAGTGAAGATTCACCAGACTGATGCCTGGGATGGCAGGAATGGCGTAGGAGGAGAGATTGGGTCGATTAGGCTTATATTTATATTTATATTAGGCTAGAGTTTAGAAGAATGAGAGGGGATCTCATTGAAACTTATAAAATGCTAACAGGACTAGACAGACTAGATGCAGGAAGGATGTTCCTGATGGCGGGGGAGTCCAGAACCAGGGGTCACAGTCTAAGGATAAGGGGTAAGCCATTTAGGACTGAGATGAAGAGGAATCTCTTCACCCAGAGAGTGGTGAACCTGTGGAATTCTCTAACACAAAAGGTGGTTGAGGCCAATTCATTACATATATTCAAGAAGGAGTTAGATATATTTCTTAAGGCTAAAGGGATCAAGGCATATGGGGAGAAAGCAGGGACATGGTACTGAGTTTGGATGATCAGCCATGATCTCATTAAATGGCGGAGCAGGCTCGAGGGGCCGAATGGCCTACTCCTGCTCCTATCTTCTATGTTTCTATGTTTTCTATGTCTCACATAAAGGCGTCATATAAATGCAAGTTGTCGCTTTCTGCTCTGACGGTTGGCTCACGAGAATGTCCTGCTTTTCCACGCCAGATTGGCTCGTATTTCGGTTCGGAACTGTGCCCGGTGGACCTGAACAAAGATGGCGAGACAGACCTGCTGCTGGTTGGCGCTCCCATGTACCACGACCAGGAGATTGGCGGGATCGTGCATGTCTATAAAATGATGAACGGGGTAATTCACCACGCGGGACGCCGTTAGCGGGCAGAGCCCCAGCCATGCCAGCCAGGGGGTCCGCGTTTCCACGGCAGTCGGGCGCAAAGGGCTGGCGAAGCGGGTAGACCGGTTGGTGTTGCCCCGCTGTGCGTTCTTCTCCCTCCCCACCCACCCCCCGTTGCTGTAACCTCCTCCAAACCCACAACCCTACGAGATCTCTGCCCTCCTCCAATTCTGGCCTCTTGCGCATCCCCCTGATTTTAATCGCTCCTTTACCCCTCCCTCTTTGACCAAGCTTTTGGTCACCTGTCCTAATATCTCCTCATGTGGCTCGGGGTCTAATTGTGTCTGATTTATGCTCCTGTGAAAGGTGCTGGATAAAGGTAAGCTGTTGTAACATAGGAACAGGAGGAGGCCATTCAGCCCCTCGAGCCTGTTCCGCCATTCAATTAGATCATGGCTGATCTGTGACCTAACTCCATCTACCCGCATTTGGCCCATATCCCTTAATACCTTTGGTTAACAAAAAGCTCTCAATCTCCAATTTAAAATTAACAATTGATCTTGCATCAATTGCGGTTTGTGGAAGAGAGTTCCAAACTTCTACCACCCATTGTGTGTAGAAGTGTTTCCTAATTTCACTCCTGAAACGTCTGGCTCTAATTTTTAGACTATGCCCCTAGTCCTAGACTCCCCAACCAGCGGAAATAGTTTCTCTCTCTCTACCCTATCTGTTCCCCTTAATATCCTGAAAACTTCGATCAGATCACCCCTTAACCTTCTAAATTCCAGGGAATACGACCCTAGTTTGTGTAATCTCTCCTCGTAACATAACCCTTGGAGTCTAGGGGGGGGAAATTGGGTGAGTAGCACCAAAGGTTAGCGCCTAAAGAGGCAGTCAGTGGCTGTAGCACCACTGGCTGCGCCTCCCGCGATATTCAGCAGGGGCGCTAATGGTGGCGTTACCTGCGCCCGGTTCACGGGGCCTTGCTGCGCCGGCAGAGGCGCAAGTTAAGGTGGAGGTGCGGGGCAGCCGCTTTTTCGGCAGCCGCCTGCCAGCACCTCCGTCCCCGGCCTCCTGCTCCGCCCCCCCGCGGCATTGCCGGCTGTTTCCCGAGAGCCCGGCACTTCTCCTTGGTGCCGGGCTCTTTTGCCGGCACTCGCGATCGGGGCTCACGCTGTTGCAGGCCCCTCCCCCTTAACAGCAGGAGGAAGGCCTGCAGTACCGCAGAGTGCCGTGCCGCAGCGCGTGGCGCCGCGGCACGTAGCGCTGCGAAATTCACATTCAGCGCCCTAAGAGGGACGCGGAGCGCCTCGAGCCGCGCCCCGTCTCCCTCTAGGGGCACTTCAACTGAATTTGCGGCGATCGCTAATGAGGCGATCGCGGCGCAAATTCCAGCGCCCAGGCGAACTTTGCGCTGCTTGAGCGCCTCAGGCCAATTTCTAGGCTAGGTGTCATATCTATCATAACCATCTCCTCGAGACCCACCTTTTGTTTCTTTACTGGTCCCATTATCACCCCCTTTCACCTTACACCATCATCCCTTTTGTCATTTAATCTCTCCTACCCTCCATCCTATCAGCGACCTTCCCTTTTGTTCCTCCGCTGTCCCCTCTTTACTCACTTCAAAAGTGTTCATCTCAATCACAGAATCATAGAATGGTTACAGCATGGCAGGAGGCCATTCGGCCCGTTGAGCCCGTGCCGGCTCTCTGTAAGAGCACTTCAGCGAGTCCCACTCCCCCCGCCCTTTCCCCGGAGCCCTGACAATTGTTTCCCTTCAGGTACTTGTCCAATTCCCTTTGGAAAGCGGTGATTGAATCTGCCTCCACCTCCCTATCAGGCAGTGCATTCCACATCCTAACCACTCGCTGCGTAAAATGTTTTTCCTCCTGTCGCCTTTGGTTCTTCTGCCAATCACCTTAAATCTGTGTCCTCTGGTTCTCGACCTTCAGTCATTGGAACCAGTTTCTCTTTATTTACACTACCCAAAAACCTTCATGATTTTGAACACCTCTATCAAATCTCCTCTTAGGAGGGGAGGAGAGGAGAGGGGAGAAGAGGAGAGGGGAGGAGCGGGGAGGTGAGGAGATGGGAGGAGAGGGGCGGGGAGGAGAGGAGAGGAGCGGAGAGGAGAGGGGAGGAGAGGAAAGGGGAGGGGAGGAGGTGCGGGCAGGGAAGGGGAGAGGAGGGGGAGGGGAGGAGAGGGAAATAGAGAGGAGAGGGGGCGGGGAGGGAGGGGAGGGGAGGAGAGGGGCGTGGAGGAGAGGAGAGGAGAGGAGAGGAGAGGGGAGGAGAGGAGAGGGGAGGAGAGGGAGGGGAGGAGGTGCGGGCAGGGGAGGAGGTGTGAGCAGGGGAGGGGAGGAGAGGGAAGGTGAGGAGATGGGAGGAGAGGGGTGGGGAGGAGAGGAGAGGAGTGGAGAGGAGAGGGGAGGAGAGGAAAGGGGAGGGGAGGAGGTGCGGGCAGGGGAGGGGAGGGGAGAGGAGGGGGAGGGGAGGAGAGGGAAATGGAGAGGAGAGGGGGCGGGGAGAGAGGAGAGGGGCGTGGAGGAGAGGGGCGTGGAGGAGAGGAGAGGGGAGGAGAGGAGAGGGGAGGAGAGGAGAGGGGAGGAGAGGGGAGGAGAGGAGAGGGGAGGAGAGGGAGGTAAGGAGGTGCGGGCAGGGGAGGAGCTGCGAGCAGGGGAGGGGAGGAGAGGGAAGGGGAGGAGAGGTGGGAGGTGGGGAGAGAGGAGAGGGGAGAGGAGGAGAGTAGAGAAGAGGGGAGGGGAGGAGAGGGGAAGAGAGAAGAGGGGAGGAGAGGAGTGGAGAGGAGAGGAGAGGGGAGGGAAGGGGAGGGGAGGAGGTGCGGGCAGGGGAGGGGAGAGGAGGGGGAGGGGAGGAGAGGGAAATAGAGAGGAGAGGGGGCGGGGAGGGAGGGGAGGGGAGGAGAGGGGCGTGGAGGAGAGGAGAGGAGAGGAGAGGGGAGGAGAGGAGAGGGGAGGAGAGGGAGGGGAGGAGGTGCGGGCAGGGGAGGAGGTGTGAGCAGGGGAGGGGAGGAGAGGGAAGGTGAGGAGATGGGAGGAGAGGGGTGGGGAGGAGAGGAGAGGAGTGGAGAGGAGAGGGGAGGAGAGGAAAGGGGAGGGGAGGAGGTGCGGGCAGGGGAGGGGAGGGGAGAGGAGGGGGAGGGGAGGAGAGGGAAATGGAGAGGAGAGGGGGCGGGGAGAGAGGAGAGGGGAGGGGAGGAGAGGGGCGTGGAGGAGAGGAGTGGAGAGGAGAGGAGAGGGGAGGAGAGGAGAGGGGAGGAGAGGAGAGGAGAGGGGAGGAGAGGGAGGTAAGGAGGTGCGGGCAGGGGAGGAGCTGCGAGCAGGGGAGGGGAGGAGAGGGAAGGGGAGGAGAGGAGGGAGGTGGGGAGAGAGGAGAGGGGAGAGGAGGAGAGTAGAGAAGAGGGGAGGGGAGGAGAGGGGAAGAGAGAAGAGGGGAGGGGAGGGGAGGAGAGGGGAGGAGAGGAGTGGAGAGGAGAGGAGAGGAGAGGGGAGGAGAGGGAAGGGGAGGGGAGGAGGTGCGGGGAGAGGAGTCAAAGAGTCATAGAGTCATACAGCACAGAAAGAGGCCCTTCGGCCCATCGCGTTCATGCCGGCCATCAAGCCCTGTCTAATCTAATCCCATTTTCCAGCATTTGGTCCGAAGCCTTGTATGCTATGGCATTTCAAGTGCTCATCCAAATGCTTCTTGAATGTTGTGAGGGTTCCTGCCTCTACCACCCTTTCAGGCAGTGAGTTCCAGATTCCAACCACCCTCTGGGTGAAAAAGTTTTTCCTGAAATCCCCCCTAAACCTCCTGCCCCTTACCTTGAATCTATGCCCCCTTGTTATTGACCCCTCTACTAAGGGGAAAAGTTCCTTTCTATCCACCCTATCTATGCCCCTCATAATTTTGTACACCTCAATCAGGTCCCCCCTCAGCCTTCTCTGCTCCAAGGAAAACAACCCCAGCCTCTCCAGTCTCTCTTCTTAGCTGAAGCGCTCCAGCCCAGGCAACATCCTGGTGAATCTCCTCTGCACCCTCTCCAAAGCAATCACATCCTTTCTATGGTGTGGTGACCAGAACTGCACACAGTACTCCAGCTGTGGCCTCACCAGCGTTTTGTACAGCTCCATCATAACCTCCCTGCTCTTATATTCTATGCCTCGGCTAATGAAGGCAAGTATCCCATATGCCTTTTTAACCATCTTATCTACCTGTCCTGCTGCCTTCAGGGATCTATGTACAGGCACACCAAGGTCCCTCTGATCTTCTGTCTTTCCTAGGGTCCAACCATTCATTGTGTATTCCCTTGCCTTGTTAGTCCATCCAAAATGCATCACCTCACACTTTCCAGGGTTAAATTCCATTTGCCACTGTTCCGCCCATCTGACCAACCCGTCTATATCGTCCTGTAGCCTGAGGCTTCCCTCCTCGCTATTTACCACCCCACCAATTTTCGTGTCATCTGCAAACTTACTGATCATACATTTACATTCACATCCAAATCATTAATGTAGACCACAAACAGCAAGGGACCCAGCACCGATCCCTGTGGTACTGGGAGAGGAGAGGGGAAGGGAGGAAAGGGGAGGAGAGGAGAGGGGGCAGGGGAGGAGAGGAGAGGAGGGGAGGGGAGGAGAGGAGAGGGAAGGGGAGGAGAGGGGCGAGGAGGATATTAGAGAAGAGGGGAGGGGAGTAGAGGAGATGAGAAGACAGGGGAGGGCTGGAGAGGGGAGGAGAGGAGAGGGAGGGTTAGGGTGGGTTGCTGAGGGGAGTGGTTGGGGGAGAGGGTTCAGTAGGGTTGGGGAGGATTGGGGTGGGGAGGAGTGGAAAGGGGAGGGTTAGGGAGGGTTGCTGCGGTGAGGGTCGGGGAGGGGAGGGTTCAGTAGGGTTGGGGACGGTTCAGTAGGGTTGGGGAGGATTGGGGAGGGGAGGAGTGGAGAGGGAGGTTTGCAAAGGGGAGGGTTGGGGAGGAGAGGGAAGGGGAGAGGAGCAGTGGAGAGTGGAGGGTTAGGGAGGAGTGGAGATGGTGGGTTAGGGAGGGTTGCTGATGGGAGGGGTTAGGGAGGAGAGGGTTCAGTAGGTTTGAGGAAGATTGGGGAGGGAAGGAGTGGAGAGGGAGGGTTGCTGAGGGGAGGGGTTGGGGAGGAGAGGGGTCAGTAGGGTTGGGGAGGGGAGGAGTGGAGATGGGGGTTAGGGAGGGTTGCTGAGGGGAGGGGTTGGGGAGGAGAGGGGTCAGTAGGGTTGGGGAGGATTAGGAAGGGTGTGGGTGGGGTGGGGAGATGTTGGGAACCTGATCTCACTGCTGATTGCCTCCTCTCTCTCAACCCTCAGGGCCACTTGCAAGCACTGGACACCCTGTCAGGAGAGCGGGGGAAGTTATTGGGCAGGTTCGGGACTGCCATTGCCGAGGTGAGGGACCTCAATGGGGACGGAATCTCG